>NW_026999328.1:0-79320 GCF_037126465.1 Ornithodoros turicata | reverse complement strand
ATCAAGCTGAAAACGTCTGAGATCACGAAAACAGTGCTAAATAGCGTTTTTAGAGTGTTTGGCGACGTTTAAAGTGGGAATAATCAAAATGTGCCGGAAATCGAAAAAATCAAGCTGAAAACGTCTGAGATCACGAAAACAGTGCTAAATAGCGTTTTTAGAGTGTTTGGCGACGTTTAAAGTGGGAATATTCAAAAAATGTGCCGGAAATCGAAAAATCAAGCTGAAACGTCTGAGATCACGAAACAGTGCTAAATAGCGTTTTTAGAGTGTTTGGCGACGTTTAAAGTGGGAATAATCAAAATGTGCCGGAAATCGAAAAATCAAGCTGAAAACGTCTGAGATCACGAAAACAGTGCTAAATAGCGTTTTTAGAGTGTTTGGCGACGTTTAAAGTGGGAATAATCAAAATGTGCCGGAAATCGAAAAATCAAGCTGAAACGTCTGAGATCACGAAAACAGTGCTAATAGCGTTTTTAGAGTGTTTGGCGACGTTTAAGTGGGAATAATCAAAATGTGCCGGAAATCGAAAAATCAAGCTGAAAACGTCTGAGATCACGAAAACAGTGCTAAATAGCGTTTTTAGAGTGTTTGGCGACGTTTAAAGTGGGAATAATCAAAATGTGCCGGAAATCGAAAAATCAAGCTGAAAACGTCTGAGATCACGAAAACAGTGCTAAATAGCGTTTTTAGAGTGTTTGGCGACGTTTAAAGTGGGAATAATCAAAATGTGCCGGAAATCGAAAAATCAAGCTGAAAACTCTGAGATCACGAAAACAGTGCTAAATAGCGTTTTTAGAGTGTTTGGCGACGTTTAAAGTGGGAATAATCAAAATGTGCCGGAAATCGAAAAATCAAGCTGAAAACGTTGAGATCACGAAAACAGTGCTAAATAGCGTTTTTAGAGTGTTTGGCGTCGTTTAAAGTGGGAATAATCAAAATGTGCGGAAATCGAAAAAATCAAGCTGAAAACGTCTGAGATCCGAAAACAGTGCTAAATAGCGTTTTTAGAGTGTTTGGCGACGTTTAAGTGGGAATAATCAAAATGTGCCGGAAATCGAAAAATCATGCTGAAACGTCTGAGATCACGAAACAGTGCTAATAGCGTTTTTAGAGTGTTTGCGACGTTTAACTGGGAATAATCAAAATGTGCCGGAAATCGAAAAATCAAGCTGAAACGTCTGAGATCACGAAAACAGTGCTAAATAGCGTTTTTAGAGTGTTTGGGCGAGGACGTTTAACATTGGGAATAATCAAAATGTGCGGAAATCGAAAAATCAAGCTGAAAACGTCTGAGATCACGAAAACAGTGCTAAATAGCGTTATTTAGAGTGTTTGGCGACGTTTAAAGTGGGAATAATCAAAATGTGCCGGAAATCGAAAAATCAAGCTGAAAACGTCTGAGATCACGAAAACAGTGCTAATAGCGTTTTTAGAGTGTTTGGCGACGTTTAAAGTGGGAATAATCAAAATGTGCCGGAAATCGAAAAATCAAAGCTGAAAACGTCATGAGATCACGAAAACAGTGCTAAATAGCGTTTTTAGAGTGTTTGGCGACGTTTAAGTGGGAATAATTCAAATTGTGCCGGAAATCGAAATATCAAGCTGAAAACGTTCTGGAGTTACGAACAACAGTGCTAAATAGAGTTTTATGAGTGTTTGGCGACGTTTAAAGTGGGAATAATCAAAATGTGCCGGAAATCGAAAATCAAGCTGAAAACGTCTGAGATCACGAAAACAGTGCTAAATAGCGTTTTTTAGAGTGTTTGGCGACGTTTAAAGTGGGAATAATCAAAATGTGCCGGAATCGAAAATCAAGCTGAAAACGTTTGAGATCACGAAAACAGTGCTAATAGCGTTTTTAGGTGTTTGGCGACGTTTAAAGTGGGAATAATCAAATGTGCCGGAAATCGAAAAACTCAAGCTGAAAACGTCTGAGATCACGAAAAACAGTGCTAAATAGCGTTTTTAGAGTGTTTGGCGACGTTTAAAGTGGGAATAATCAAAATGTGCCGGAAAATCGAAAATCAAGCTGAAAAACGTCTGAGATCACCGAAAACAGTGTAAATAGCGTTTTTAGAGTGTTTGGCGACGTTTAAGTGGGAATAATCAAATGTGCCGGAAATCGAAAAATCAAGCTGAAAACGTCTGAGATCACGAAAACAGTGTAATAGCCGTTTTTAGAGTGTTTGGCGACGTTTAAAGTGGGAATAATCAAAATGTGCCGGAAATCGAAAAATCAAGCTGAAAACGTCTGAGATCACGAAAACAGTGCTTAAATAGCGTTTTTAGAGTGTTTGGCGATCGTTTAAAGTGGGATTAATCAAAATGTGCGGAAATACGAAAAATTCAAGCTGAAAACGTCTGAGATCACGTAAAACAGTGCTAAATAGCGTTTTTAGAGTGTTTGGCGACGTTTAAAGTGGGAATAATCAAATTGTGCCGGAAATCGAAAAATCAAGCTGAAAACGTCTGAGATCACGAAACAGTGCTAAATAGCCGTTTTTAGAGTGTTTGGCGACGTTTAAAGTGGGAATAATCAAAATGTGCCGGAATCGAAAAATCAATGCTGAAACGTCTGAGATCACGAAAAACAGTGCTAAATAGCGTTTTTAGAGTGTTTGGCGACGTTTAAAGTGGGAAATTATCAAATGTGCCGGAAATCGAAAAATCAAGCTGAAAACGTCTGAGATCACGAAAACAGTGCTAAATAGCGTTTTTAGAGTGTTTGGCGACGTTTAAAGTGGGAATAATCAAAATGTGCCGGAAATCGAAAAATCAAGCTGAAAACGTCTGAGATCACGAAAACAGTGCTAAATAGCGTTTTTAGAGTGTTGGCGACGTTTAAAGTGGGAATAATCAAAATGTGCCAATCGAAAAATCAAGCTGAAAACGTCTGAGATCACGAAAACAGTGCTAAATAGCGTTTTTAGAGTGTTTGGCGACGTTTAAAGTGGGAATAATCAAATGTGCCGGAAATCGAAAAATCAAGCTGAAAACGTCTGAGATCACGAAACAGTGCTAATATTGCGTTTTTAGAGTGTTTGGCGACGTTTAAAGTGGGAATAATCAAAATGTGCCGGAAATCGAAAAATCAAGCTGAAAACGTCTGAGATCACGAAAATCAGTGCTAAATAGCGTTTTTAGAGTGTTTGGCGACGTTTAAAGTGGGAATAAAAAATGTGCCGGAAATCGAAAAATCAAGCTGAAAACGTCTGAGATCACGAAAACAGTGCTAAATAGCGTTTTTAGAGTGTTGGCGACGTTTAAAGTGGGAATATCAAAATGTGCCGGAATCGAAAAATCAAGCTGAAAACGTCTGAGATCACGAAAACAGTGCTAAATAGCGTTTTTAGAGTGTTTGGCGACGTTTAAAGTGGGAATAATCAAAATGTGCGAAATCGAAAAATCAAGCTGAAAACGTCTGAGATCACGAAAACAGTGCTAAATACGTTTTAGAGTGTTTGGCGACGTTTAAAGTGGGAATAATCAAAATGTGCCGGAAATCGAAAAATCAAGCTGAAAACGTCTGAGATCACGAAAACAGTGCTAAATAGCGTTTTTAGAGTGTTTGGCGACGTTTAAAGTGGAATAATCAAAATGTGCCGGAAATCGAAAAATCAAGCTGAAAACGTCTGAGATCACGAAACAGTGCTAAATAGCGTTTTTAGAGTGTTGGCGACGTTTAAAGTGGGAATAATCAAAATGTGCCGGAAATCGAAAAATCAAGCTGAAAACGTCTGAGATCACGAAAACAGTGCTAAATAGCGTTTTTTAGAGTGTTTGCGACGTTTAAAGTGGGAATAATCAAAATGTGCCGGAAATCGAAAAATCAAGCTGAAAACGTCTGAGATCACGAAAACAGTGCTAAATAGCGTTTTTAGAGTGTTTGGCGACGTTTAAAGTGGGAATAATCAAATGTGCCGGAAATCGAAAAAATCAAGCTGAAAACGTCTGAGATCACGAAAACTGTGCTAAATAGCGTTTTTAGAGTGTTTGGCGACGTTTAAAGTGGGAATAATCAAAATGTGCCGGAAATCGAAAAAATCAAGCTGAAAACGTCTGAGATCACGAAACAGTGCTAAATAGCGTTTTTAGAGTGTTTGGCGACGTTTAAAGTGGGAATAATCAAAATGTGCCGGAAATCGAAAAATCAAGCTGAAAACGTCTGAGATCACGAAAACAGTGCTAAATAGCGTTTTTAGAGTGTTTGGCGACGTTTTAAAGTGGGAATAATCAAATGTGCCGGAAATCGAAAATTCAAGCTGAAAATCGTCTGAGATCTCGAAAAACAGTGCTAAATAGCGTTTTTAGAGTGTTTGGCGACGTTTAAAGTGGGAATAATCAAATGTGCCGGAAATCGAAAAATCAAGCTGAAAACGTCTGAGATCACGAAAACAGTGCTAAATAGCGTTTTTAGAGTGTTTGGCGACGTTTAAAGTGGGAATAATCAAAATGTGCCGGAAATCGAAAAATCAAGCTGAAAACGTCTGAGATCACGAAACAGTGCTAAATAGCGTTTTTAGAGTGTTTGGCGACGTTTAAAGTGGGAATAATCAAAATGTGCCGGAAATCGAAAAATCAAGCTGAAAACGTCTGAGATCACGAAAACAGTGCTAAATAGCGTTTTAGAGTGTTTGGCGACGTTTAAAGTGGGAATAATCAAAATGTGCCGGCAACCCTCGAAACAATCCAAGTGAAACCGTCTGAGATCCCGAAACAGTTGCTAAATAGCGTATTTAGAAGTGTTAGGCGACGTTAAAGTGGGAATAATCAAAAAGTGCCGAAATCGAAAACTCAAGCTGAAAACGTCTGAGCTCACGAAAAACAGTGCTAATAGCGTTTTTAGAGTGTTGGCGACGTTTAAAGTGGGAATAATCAAAATGTGCCGAGCAATCGAAAATCAAGACTGAAAACGTCTGAGATCACGAAAACAGTGCTAAATAGCGTTTTTAGAGTGTTTAGCGCGTTTAAGTGGGCATAATCAAATGTGCCGGAATCGAAAATCAAGCTGAAAACGTCTGAGATCACGAAAACAGTGCTAAAATAGCGTTTTTAGAGTGTTTGGCGACGTTAAAGTGGGATAATCACAATGTGCCGGAACATCGAAAATCAAGCTGAAAACGTCTGAGATCACGAAACAGTGCTAAATAGCGTTTTTAGAGTGTTTGGCGACGTTTAAAGTGGGAATAATCAAAATGTGCCGGAAATCGAAAATCAAGCTGAAAACGTCTGAGATCACGAAAAACAGTGCTAAATAGCGTTTTTAGAGTGTTTGGCGACGTTTAAAGTGGGAATAATCAAAATGTGCCGGAAATCGAAAAATCAAGCTGAAAACGTCTGAGATCACGAAACAGTGCTAAATAGCGTTTTTAGAGTGGTTTGGCGACGTTTAAAGTGGGAATAATCAAAATGTGCCGGAAATCGAAAAATCAAGCTGAAAACGTCTGAGATCACGAAAACAGTGCTAAATAGCGTTTTTAGAGTGTTTGGCGACGTTTAAAGTGGAATAATCAAAATGTGCCGGAAATCGAAAAATCAAGCTGAAAACGTCTGAGATCACGAAAACAGTGCTAAATAGCGATTTAGAGTGTTTGGCGACGTTTAAAGTGGGAATAATCAAAATGTGCCGAAATCGAAAAATCAAGCTGAAAACGTCTGAGATCACGAAAACAGTGCAAAATAGCGTTTTTAGAGTGTTTGGCGACGTTTAAAGGGGGAATAATCAAAATGTGCCGGAAATCGAAAAATCAAGCTGAAAACGTCTGAGATCACGAAAACAGTGCTAAATAGCGTTTTTAGAGTGTTTGGCGACGTTTAAAGTGGGAATAATCAAAATGTGCCGGAAATCGAAAAATCAAGCTGAAAACGTCTGAGATCACGAAAACAGTGCTAAATAGCGTTTTTAGAGTGTTTGGCGACGTTTAAAGTGGGAATAATCAAAATGTGCCGGAAATCGAAAAATCAAGCTGAAAACGTCTGAGATCACGAAAACAGTGCTAAATAGCGTTTTTAGAGTGTTTGGCGACGTTTAAAGTGGGATAATCAAAATGTGCCGGAAATCGAAAAATCAAGCTGAAAACGTCTGAGATCACGAAAACAGTGCTAAATAGCGTTTTAGAGTGTTTTGGCGACGTTTAAAGTGGGAATAATCAAAATGTGCCGGAAATCGAAAAATCAAGCTGAAAACGTCTGAGATCACGAAAACAGTGCTAAATAGCGTTTTAGAGTGTTTGGCGACGTTTAAAGTGGGAATAATCAAAATGTGCCGGAAATCGAAAAATCAAGCTGAAAACGTCTGAGATCACGAAAACAGTGCTAAATAGCGTTTTAGAGTGTTTGGCGACGTTTAAAGTGGGAATAATCAAAATGTGCCGGAAATCGAAAAATCAAGCTGAAAACGTCTGAGATCACGAAAACAGTGCTAAATAGCGTTTTTAGAGTGTTTGGCGACGTTTAAAGTGGGAATAATCAAAATGTGCCGGAAATCGAAAAATCAAGCTGAAAACGTCTGAGATCACGAAAACAGTGCTAAATAGCGTTTTTAGAGTGTTTGGCGACGTTTAAAGTGGGAATATCAAAATGTGCCGGAAATCGAAAAATCAAGCTGAAAACGTCTGAGATCACGAAAACAGTGCTAAATAGCGTATTTAGAGTGTTTGGCGACGTTTAAAGTGGGAATAATCAAAATGTGCCGGAAATCGAAAAATCAAGCTGAAAACGTCTGAGATCACGAAAACAGTGCTAAATAGCGTTTTTAGAGTGTTTGGCGACGTTTAAAGTGGGAATAATCAAAATGTGCCGGAAATCGAAAAATCAAGCTGAAAACGTCTGAGATCACGAAAACAGTGCTAAATAGCGTTTTTAGAGTGTTTGGCGACGTTTAAAGTGGGAATAATCAAAATGTGCCGGAAATCGAAAAATCAAGCTGAAAACGTCTGAGATCACGAAAACAGTGCTAAATAGCGTTTTTAGAGTGTTTGGCGACGTTTAAAGTGGGAATAATCAAAATGTGCCGGAAATCGAAAAATCAAGCTGAAAACGTCTGAGATCACGAAAACAGTGCTAAATAGCGTTTTTAGAGTGTTTGGCGACGTTTAAAGTGGGAATAATCAAAATGTGCCGGAAATCGAAAAATCAAGCTGAAAACGTCTGAGATCACGAAAACAGTGCTAAATAGCGTTTTTAGAGTGTTTGGCGACGTTTAAAGTGGGAATAATCAAAATGTGCCGGAAATCGAAAAATCAAGCTGAAAACGTTGAGATCACGAAAACAGTGCTAAATAGCGTTTTTAGAGTGTTTGGCGACGTTTAAAGTGGGAATAATCAAAATGTGCCGGAAATCGAAAAATCAAGCTGAAACGTCTGAGACACGAAAACAGTGCTAAATAGCGTTTTTAGAGTGTTTGGCGACGTTTAAAGTGGGAATAATCAAAATGTGCCGGAATCGAAAAATCAAGCTGAAAACGTCTGAGATCACGAAAACAGTGCTAAATAGCGTTTTTAGAGTGTTTGGCGACGTTTAAAGTGGGATAATCAAAATGTGCCGGAAATCGAAAAATCAAGCTGAAAAACGTGTGAGATCACGAAAACAGTGCTAAATAGCGTTTTTAGAGTGTTTGGCGACGTTTAAAGTGGGAATAATCAAAATGTGCCGGAAATCGAAAATCAAGCTGAAAACGTCTGAGATCACGAAAACAGTGCTAAATAGGCGTTTTTAGAGTGTTTGGCGACGTTTAAAGTGGGATAATCAAATGTGCCGGAAATCGAAAAATCAAGCTGAAAACGTCTGAGATCACGAAAACAGTGCTAAATAGCGTTTTTAGAGTGTTTGGCGACGTTTAAAGTGGGAATAATCAAAATGTGCCGGAAATCGAAAAATCAAGCTGAAAACGTCTGAGATCACGAAAAACAGTGCTAATAGCGTATTAGAGTGTTTGGCGACGTTTAAAGTGGGAATAATCAAATGTGCCGGAAATCGAAAAATCAAGCTGAAAACGTCTGAGATCACGAAACAGTGCTAAATAGCGTTTTTAGAGTGTTTGGCGACGTTTAAAGTGGGAATAATCAAAATGTGCCGGAAATCGAAAAATCAAGCTGAAAACGTTGAGATCACGAAAACAGTGCTAAATAGCGTTTTTAGAGTGTTTGGCGACGTTTAAGTGGGAATAATCAAAATGTGCCGGAAATCGAAAAATCAAGCTGAAAACGTGTGAGATCACGAAAACAGTGCTAAATAGCGTTTTTAGAGTGTTTGGCGACGTTTAAAGTGGGAATAATCAAAATGTGCCGGAAATCGAAAAATCAAGCTGAAAACGTGTGAGATCACGAAAACAGTGCTAAATAGCGTTTTTAGGAGTGTTTGGCGACGTTTAAAGTGGGAATAATCAAAATGTGCCGGAAATCGAAAAATCAAGCTGAAACGTGTGAGATCACGAAAACAGTGCTAAATAGCGTTTTTAGAGTGTTTGGCGACGTTTAAAGTGGGAATAATCAAAATGTGCCGGAAATCGAAAAATCAAGCTGAAAACGTCTGAGATCACGAAAACAGTGCTAAATACGTTTTTAGAGTGTTTGGCGACGTTTAAAGTGGGAATAATCAAAATGTGCCGGTAATCGAAAAAATCAAGCTGAAAACGTCTGAGATCACTGAAAACAGTGCTAAATAGCGTTTTTAGAGTGTTTGCGACGTTTAAAGTGGGAATAATCAAAATGTGCCGGTAAATCGAAAAATCAAGCTGAAAAACGTCTGAGATCACGAAACAGTGCTAAATAGCGTTTTTAGAGTGTTTGGCGACGTTTAAAGTGGGAATAATCAAAATGGCCGGTAATCGAAAAATCAAGCTGAAAACGTGTGAGATCACGAAAACAGTGCTAAATAGCGTTTTTAGAGTGTTTGGCGACGTTTAAAGTGGGAATAATCAAAATGTGCCGGAAATCGAAAAATCAAGCTGAAAACGTCTGAGATCACGAAAACAGTGCTAAATAGCGTTTTTAGAGTGTTGGCGACGTTTAAAGTGGGAATAATCAAAATGTGCCGGAAATCGAAAAATCAAGCTGAAAACGTCTGAGATCACGAAAACAGTGCTAAATAGCGTTTTTAGAGTGTTTGGCGACGTTTAAAGTGGGAATAATCAAATGTGCCGGAAATCGAAAAATCAAGCTGAAAACGTCTGAGATCACGAAAACAGTGCTAAATAGCGTTTTTAGAGTGTTTGGCGACGTTTAAAGTGGGAATAATCAAAATGTGCCGGAACTCGAAAATCAAGCTGAAAACGTGTGAGATCACGAAAACAGTGCTAAATAGCGTTTTTAGAGTGTTTGGCGACGTTTAAAGTGGGAATAATCAAAATGTGCCGGAAATCGAAAAATCAAGCTGAAAACGTCTGAGATCACGAAAACAGTGCTAAATAGCGTTTTTAGAGTGTTTGGCGACGTTTAAAGTGGGAATAATCAAAATGTGCCGGAAATCGAAAAATCAAGCTGAAAACGTGCTGAGATCACGAAACAGTGCTAAAAGCGTTTTTAGAGTGTTTGGCGACGTTTAAAGTGGGATAATCAAAATGTGCCGGAAATCGAAAAATCAAGCTGAAAACGTGTGAGATCACGAAAACAGTGCTAAATAGCGTTTTTAGAGTGTTTGGCGACGTTTAAAGTGGGAATAATCAAAATGTGCCGGAAATCGAAAAATCAAGCTGAAAACGTCTGAGATCACGAAAACAGTGCTAAATAGCGTTTTTAGAGTGTTTGGCGACGTTTAAAGTGGGAATAATCAAAATGTGCCGGAAATCGAAAAATCAAGCTGAAAACGTGTGAGATCACGAAAACAGTGCTAAATAGCGTTTTAGAGTGTTTGGCGACGTTTAAAGTGGGAATAATCAAAATGTGCCGGAAATCGAAAAATCAAGCTGAAAACGTGTGAGATCACGAAAACAGTGCTAAATAGCGTTTTTAGAGTGTTTGGCGACGTTTAAAGTGGGAATAATCAAAATGTGCCGGAAATCGAAAAATCAAGCTGAAAACGGTGAGATCACGAAAACAGTGCTAAATAGCGTTTTTAGAGTGTTTGGCGACGTTTAAAGTGGGAAAATCAAATGTGCCGGAAATCGAAAATCAAGCTGAAAACGTCTGAGATCACGAAAACAGTGCTAAATAGCGTTTTAGAGTGTTTGGCGACGTTTAAGTGGGAATAATCAAAATGTGCCGGAATCGAAAAATCAAGCTGAAAACGTCTGAGATCACGAAAACAGTGCTAAATAGACGTTTTTAGAGTGTTTGGCGACGTTTAAAGTGGGAATAATCAAAATGTGCCGGAAATCGAAAAATCAAGCTGAAAACGTGCTGAGATCACGAAAACAGTGCTAAATAGCGTTTTTAGAGTGTTTGGCGACGTTTAAAGTGGGAATAATCAAAATGTGCCGGAAATCGAAAAATCAAGCTGAAAACGTCTGAGATCACGAAAACAGTGCTAAATAGCGTTTTTAGAGTGTTTGGCGACGTTTAAAGTGGGAATAATCAAAATGTGCCGGAATCACGTAAACACGAGCTGAAAAACGTCTGAGATCACGAAAACAGTGCTAAATAGCGTTTTTAGAGTGTTTGGCGACGTTTAAAGTGGGAATAATCAAAATGTGCCGGAAATCGAAAAATCAAGCTGAAAACGTCTGAGATCACGGAAAACAGTGCTAATAGCGTTTTAGAGTGTTTGGCGACGTTTAAGTGGGAATAATCAAAATGTGCCGGAAATCGAAAAATCAAGCTGAAAAACGACTGAGATCACGAAACAGTGCTAAATAGCGTTTTTAGAGTGTTTGGCGACGTTTAAAGTGGGAATAATCAAAATGTGCCGGAAATCGAAAAATCAAGCTGAAAACGTCTGTGATCACGAAAACAGTGCTAAATAGCGTTTTAGAGTGTTTGGCGACGTTTAAAGTGGGAATAATCAAATGTGCCGGAAATCGAAAAATCAAGCTGAAAACGTCTGAGATCACGAAAACAGTGCTAGAATAGCGTTTTTAGAGTGTTTGGCGACGTTTAAAGTGGGAATAATCAAAATGTGCCGGAAATCGAAAAATCAAGCTGAAAACGTCTGAGATCACGAAAACAGTGCTAAATAGCGTTTTTAGAGTGTTTGGCGACGTTTAAAGTGGGAATAATCAAAATGTGCCGGAAATCGAAAAATCAAGCTGAAAACGTCTGAGATCACGAAAACAGTGCTAAATAGCGTTTTTAGAGTGTTTGGCGACGTTTAAAGTGGGAATAATCAAAATGTGCCGGAAATCGAAAAATCAAGCTGAAAACGTCTGAGATCACGAAAACAGTGCTAAATAGCGTTTTTAGAGTGTTTGGCGACGTTTAAAGTGGGAATAATCAAAATGTGCCGGAAATCGAAAAATCAAGCTGAAAACGTCTGAGATCACGAAAACAGTGCTAAATAGCGTTTTTAGAGTGTTTGGCGACGTTTAAAGTGGGAATAATCAAAATGTGCGGAAATCGAAAAATCAAGCTGAAAACGTCTGAGATCACGAAACAGTGCTAAATAGCGTTTTTAGAGTGTTTGGCGACGTTTAAAGTGGGAATAATCAAAATGTGCCGGAAATCGAATAATCAAGCTGAAAACGTCTGAGATCACGAAAACAGTGCTAAATAGCGTTTTTAGAGTGTTTGGCGACGTTTAAAGTGGGAATAATCAAAATGTGCCGGAAATCGAAAAATCAAGCTGAAAACGTCTGAGATCACGAAAACAGTGCCTAAATAGCGTTTTAGAGTGTTTGGCGACGTTTAAAGTGGAATAATCAAAATGGCCGGAATCGAAAATCAAGCTGAAAACGTCTGAGATCACGAAAACAGTGCTAAATAGCGTTTTTAGAGTGTTTGGCGACGTTTAATAGTGGGAATAATCAAAATGTGCCGGAAATCGAAAAATCAAGCTGAAAACGTCTGAGATCACGAAAACAGTGCTAAATAGCGTTTTTAGAGTGTTTGGCGACGTTTAAAGTGGGAATAATCAAAATGTGCCGGAAATCGAAAAATCAAGCTGAAAACGTCTGAGATCACGAAAACAGTGCTAAATAGCGTTTTTAGAGTGTTTGGCGACGTTTAAAGTGGGAATAATCAAAATGTGCCGGAAATCGAAAAATCAAGCTGAAAACGTCTGAGATCACGAAAACAGTGCTAAATAGCGTTTTTAGAGTGTTTGGCGACGTTTAAAGTGGAATAATCAAAATGTGCCGGAAATCGAAAAATCAAGCTGAAAACGTCTGAGATCACGAAAACAGTGTAAATAGCGTTTTTAGAGTGTTTGGCGACGTTTAAAGTGGGGAATAATCAAAATGTGCCGGAAATCGAAAAATCAAGCTGAAAACGTCTGAGATCACGAAAACAGTGCTAAATAGCGTTTTTAGAGTGTTTGGCGACGTTTAAAGTGGGAATAATCAAAATGTGCCGGAAATCGAAAAATCAAGCTGAAAACGTCTGAGATCACGAAAACAGTGCTAAATAGCGTTTTTAGAGTGTTTGGCGACGTTTAAAGTGGGAATAATCAAAATGTGCCGGAAATCGAAAATCAAGCTGAAAACGTCTGAGATCACGAAAACAGTGCTAAATAGCGTTTTTAGAGTGTTTGGCGACGTTTAAAGTGGGAATAATCAAAATGTGCCGGAAATCGAAAAATCAAGCTGAAAACGACCTGAGATCACGAAAACAGTGCTAAATAGCGTTTTTTAGAGTGTTTGGCGACGTTTAAAGGGAATAATCAAAATGTGCCGGAAATCGAAAAATCAAGCTGAAAACGTCTGAGATCACGAAAACAGTGCTAAATAGCGTTTTTAGAGTGTTTGGCGACGTTTAAAGTGGGAATAATCAAAATGTGCCGGAAATCGAAAAATCAAGCTGAAAACGTCTGAGATCACGAAAACAGTGCTAAATAGCGTTTTTAGAGTGTTTGGCGACGTTTAAAGTGGGAATAATCAAAATGTGCCGGAAATCGAAAAATCAAGCTGAAAACGTCTAGATCACGAAAACAGTGCTAAATAGCGTTTTTAGAGTGTTTGGCGACGTTTAAAGTGGGAATAATCAAAATGTGCCGGAAATCGAAAAATCAAGCTGAAAACGTCTGAGATCACGAAAACAGTGCTAAATAGCGTTTTTAGAGTGTTTGGCGACGTTTAAAGTGGGAATAATCAAAATGTGCCGGAAATCGAAAAATCAAGCTGAAAACGTCTGAGATCACGAAAACAGTGCTAAATAGCGTTTTTAGAGTGTTTGGCGACGTTTAAAGTGGGAATAATCAAAAATGTGCCGGAAATCGAAAATCAAGCTGAAAACGTCTGAGATCACGAAAACAGTGCTAAATAGCGTTTTTAGAGTGTTTGGCGACGTTTAAAGTGGGAATAATCAAAATGTGCCGGAAATCGAAAAATCAAGCTGAAAACGTCTGAGATCACGAAAACAGTGCTAAATAGCGTTTTTAGAGTGTTTGGCGACGTTTAAAGTGGGAATAATCAAATGTGCCGGAAATCGAAAAATCAAGCTGAAAACGTCTGAGATCACGAAAACAGTGCTAAATAGCGTTTTTAGAGTGTTTTGGCGACGTTTAAAGTGGGAATAATCAAAATGTGCCGGAAATCGAAAAATCAAGCTGAAAACGTCTGAGATCACGAAAACAGTGCTAAATAGCGTTTTTAGAGTGTTTGGACGTTTAAAGTGGGAATAATCAAAATGTGCCGGAAATCGAAAAATCAAGCTGAAAACGTCTGAGATCACGAAAACAGTGCTAAATAGCGTTTTTAGAGTGTTTGGCGACGTTTAAAGTGGGAATAATCAAAATGTGCCGGAAATCGAAAATCAAGCTGAAAACGTCTGAGATCACGAAAACAGTGCTAAATAGCGTTTTTAGAGTGTTTGGCGACGTTTAAAGTGGGAATAATCAAAATGTGCCGGAAATCGAAAATCAAGCTGAAAACGTCTGAGATCACGAAAACAGTGCTAAATAGCGTTTTTAGAGTGTTTGGCGACGTTTAAAGTGGGAATAATCAAAATGTGCCGGAAATCGAAAAATCAAGCTGAAAACGTCTGAGATCACGAAAACAGTGCTAAATAGCGTTTTTAGAGTGTTTGGCGACGTTTAAAGTGGGAATAATCAAAATGTGCCGGAATCGAAAAATCAAGCTGAAACGTCTGAGATCACGAAAACAGTGCTAAATAGCGTTTTTAGAGTGTTTGGCGACGTTTAAAGTGGGAATAATCAAAATGTGCCGGAAATCGAAAAATCAAGCTGAAAACGTCTGAGATCACGAAAACAGTGCTAAATAGCGTTTTTAGAGTGTTTGGCGACGTTTAAAGTGGGAATAATCAAAATGTGCCGGAAATCGAAAAATCAAGCTGAAAACGTCTGAGATCACGAAAACAGTGCTAAATAGCGTTTTTAGAGTGTTTGGCGACGTTTAAAGTGGGAATAATCAAAATGTGCCGGAATTCGAAAAATCAAGCTGAAAACGTCTGAGATCACGAAAACAGTGCTAAATAGCGTTTTTTAGAGTGTTTGGCGGACGTTTAAAGTGGGAATAATCCAAAATGTGCCGGAAATCGAAAATCAAGCTGAAAACGTCTGAGATCACGAAAACAGTGCTAAATAGCGTTTTAGAGTGTTTTGGCGACGTTTAAAGTGGGAATAATCAAAATGTGCCGGAAATCGAAAAATCAAGCTGAAAACGTCTGAGATCACGAAAACAGTGCTAAATAGCGTTTTTAGAGTGTTTGGCGACGTTTAAAGTGGGAATAATCAAAATGTGCCGGAAATCGAAAAATCAAGCTGAAAACGTCTGAGATCACGAAAACAGTGCTAAATAGCGTTTTTAGAGTGTTTGGCGACGTTTAAAGTGGGAATAATCAAAATGTGCCGGAAATCGAAAATCAAGCTGAAAACGTCTGAGATCACGAAAACAGTGCTAAATAGCGTTTTTAGAGTGTTTGGCGACGTTTAAAGTGGGAATAATCAAAATGTGCCGGAAATCGAAAAATCAAGCTGAAAACGTCTGAGATCACGAAAACAGTGCTAAATAGCGTTTTTAGAGTGTTTGGCGACGTTTAAAGTGGGAATAATCAAAATGTGCCGGAAATCGAAAAATCAAGCTGAAAACGTCTGAGATCACGAAAACAGTGCTAAATAGCGTTTTTAGAGTGTTTGGCGACGTTTAAAGTGGGAATAATCAAAATGTGCCGGAAATCGAAAAATCAAGCTGAAAACTGAGATCACGAAAACAGTGCTAAATAGCGTTTTTAGAGTGTTTGGCGACGTTTAAAGTGGGAATAATCAAAATGTGCCGGAAATCGAAAAATCAAGCTGAAAACGTCTGAGATCACGAAAACAGTGCTAAATAGCGTTTTTAGAGTGTTTGGCGACGTTTAAAGTGGGAATAATCAAAATGTGCCGGAAATCGAAAAATCAAGCTGAAAACGTCTGAGATCACGAAAACAGTGCTAAATAGCGTTTTTAGAGTGTTTGGCGACGTTTAAAGTGGGAATAATCAAAATGTGCCGGAAATCGAAAAATCAAGCTGAAAACGTCTGAGATCACGAAACAGTGCTAAATAGCGTTTTTAGAGTGTTTGGCGACGTTTAAAGTGGGAATAATCAAAATGTGCCGGAAATCGAAAAATCAAGCTGAAAACGTCTGAGATCACGAAAACAGTGCTAAATAGCGTTTTTAGAGTGTTTGGCGACGTTTAAAGTGGGAATAATCAAAATGTGCCGGAAATCGAAAAATCAAGCTGAAAACGTCTGAGATCACGAAAACAGTGCTAAATAGCGTTTTTAGAGTGTTTGGCGACGTTTAAAGTGGGAATAATCAAAATGTGCCGGAAATCGAAAAATCAAGCTGAAAACGTCTGAGATCACGAAAACAGTGCTAAATAGCGTTTTTAGAGTGTTTGGCGACGTTTAAAGTGGGAATAATCAAAATGTGCCGGAAATCGAAAAATCAAGCTGAAAACGTCTGAGATCACGAAAACAGTGCTAAATAGCGTTTTTAGAGTGTTTGGCGACGTTTAAAGTGGGAATAATCAAAATGTGCCGGAAATCGAAAAATCAAGCTGAAAACGTCTGAGATCACGAAAACAGTGCTAAATAGCGTTTTTAGAGTGTTTGGCGACGTTTAAAGTGGGAATAATCAAAATGTGCCGGAAATCGAAAAATCAAGCTGAAAACGTCTGAGATCACGAAAACAGTGCTAAATAGCGTTTTTAGAGTGTTTGGCGACGTTTAAAGTGGGAATAATCAAAATGTGCCGGAAATCGAAAAATCAAGCTGAAAACGTCTGAGATCACGAAAACAGTGCTAAATAGCGTTTTTAGAGTGTTTGGCGACGTTTAAAGTGGGAATAATCAAAATGTGCCGGAAATCGAAAAATCAAGCTGAAAACGTCTGAGATCACGAAAACAGTGCTAAATAGCGTTTTTAGAGTGTTTGGCGACGTTTAAAGTGGGAATAATCAAAATGTGCCGGAAATCGAAAAATCAAGCTGAAAACGTCTGAGATCACGAAAACAGTGCTAAATAGCGTTTTTAGAGTGTTTGGCGACGTTTAAAGTGGGAATAATCAAAATGTGCCGGAAATCGAAAAATCAAGCTGAAAACGTCTGAGATCACGAAAACAGTGCTAAATAGCGTTTTTAGAGTGTTTGGCGACGTTTAAAGTGGGAATAATCAAAATGTGCCGGAAATCGAAAAATCAAGCTGAAAACGTCTGAGATCACGAAAACAGTGCTAAATAGCGTTTTTAGAGTGTTTGGCGACGTTTAAAGTGGGAATAATCAAAATGTGCCGGAAATCGAAAAATCAAGCTGAAAACGTCTGAGATCACGAAAACAGTGCTAAATAGCGTTTTTAGAGTGTTTGGCGACGTTTAAAGTGGGAATAATCAAAATGTGCCGGAAATCGAAAAATCAAGCTGAAAACGTCTGAGATCACGAAAACAGTGCTAAATAGCGTTTTTAGAGTGTTTGGCGACGTTTAAAGTGGGAATAATCAAAATGTGCCGGAAATCGAAAAATCAAGCTGAAAACGTCTGAGATCACGAAAACAGTGCTAAATAGCGTTTTTAGAGTGTTTGGCGACGTTTAAAGTGGGAATAATCAAAATGTGCCGGAAATCGAAAAATCAAGCTGAAAACGTCTGAGATCACGAAAACAGTGCTAAATAGCGTTTTTAGAGTGTTTGGCGACGTTTAAAGTGGGAATAATCAAAATGTGCCGGAAATCGAAAAATCAAGCTGAAAACGTCTGAGATCACGAAAACAGTGCTAAATAGCGTTTTTAGAGTGTTTGGCGACGTTTAAAGTGGGAATAATCAAAATGTGCCGGAAATCGAAAAATCAAGCTGAAAACGTCTGAGATCACGAAAACAGTGCTAAATAGCGTTTTTAGAGTGTTTGGCGACGTTTAAAGTGGGAATAATCAAAATGTGCCGGAAATCGAAAAATCAAGCTGAAAACGTCTGAGATCACGAAAACAGTGCTAAATAGCGTTTTTAGAGTGTTTGGCGACGTTTAAAGTGGGAATAATCAAAATGTGCCGGAAATCGAAAAATCAAGCTGAAAACGTCTGAGATCACGAAAACAGTGCTAAATAGCGTTTTTAGAGTGTTTGGCGACGTTTAAAGTGGGAATAATCAAAATGTGCCGGAAATCGAAAAATCAAGCTGAAAACGTCTGAGATCACGAAAACAGTGCTAAATAGCGTTTTTAGAGTGTTTGGCGACGTTTAAAGTGGGAATAATCAAAATGTGCCGGAAATCGAAAAATCAAGCTGAAAACGTCTGAGATCACGAAAACAGTGCTAAATAGCGTTTTTAGAGTGTTTGGCGACGTTTAAAGTGGGAATAATCAAAATGTGCCGGAAATCGAAAAATCAAGCTGAAAACGTCTGAGATCACGAAAACAGTGCTAAATAGCGTTTTTAGAGTGTTTGGCGACGTTTAAAGTGGGAATAATCAAAATGTGCCGGAAATCGAAAAATCAAGCTGAAAACGTCTGAGATCACGAAAACAGTGCTAAATAGCGTTTTTAGAGTGTTTGGCGACGTTTAAAGTGGGAATAATCAAAATGTGCCGGAAATCGAAAAATCAAGCTGAAAACGTCTGAGATCACGAAAACAGTGCTAAATAGCGTTTTTAGAGTGTTTGGCGACGTTTAAAGTGGGAATAATCAAAATGTGCCGGAAATCGAAAAATCAAGCTGAAAACGTCTGAGATCACGAAAACAGTGCTAAATAGCGTTTTTAGAGTGTTTGGCGACGTTTAAAGTGGGAATAATCAAAATGTGCCGGAAATCGAAAAATCAAGCTGAAAACGTCTGAGATCACGAAAACAGTGCTAAATAGCGTTTTTAGAGTGTTTGGCGACGTTTAAAGTGGGAATAATCAAAATGTGCCGGAAATCGAAAAATCAAGCTGAAAACGTCTGAGATCACGAAAACAGTGCTAAATAGCGTTTTTAGAGTGTTTGGCGACGTTTAAAGTGGGAATAATCAAAATGTGCCGGAAATCGAAAAATCAAGCTGAAAACGTCTGAGATCACGAAAACAGTGCTAAATAGCGTTTTTAGAGTGTTTGGCGACGTTTAAAGTGGGAATAATCAAAATGTGCCGGAAATCGAAAAATCAAGCTGAAAACGTCTGAGATCACGAAAACAGTGCTAAATAGCGTTTTTAGAGTGTTTGGCGACGTTTAAAGTGGGAATAATCAAAATGTGCCGGAAATCGAAAAATCAAGCTGAAAACGTCTGAGATCACGAAAACAGTGCTAAATAGCGTTTTTAGAGTGTTTGGCGACGTTTAAAGTGGGAATAATCAAAATGTGCCGGAAATCGAAAAATCAAGCTGAAAACGTCTGAGATCACGAAAACAGTGCTAAATAGCGTTTTTAGAGTGTTTGGCGACGTTTAAAGTGGGAATAATCAAAATGTGCCGGAAATCGAAAAATCAAGCTGAAAACGTCTGAGATCACGAAACAGTGCTAAATAGCGTTTTTAGAGTGTTTGGCGACGTTTAAAGTGGGAATAATCAAAATGTGCCGGAAATCGAAAAATCAAGCTGAAAACGTCTGAGATCACGAAAACAGTGCTAAATAGCGTTTTTAGAGTGTTTGGCGACGTTTAAAGTGGGAATAATCAAAATGTGCCGGAAATCGAAAAATCAAGCTGAAAACGTCTGAGATCACGAAAACAGTGCTAAATAGCGTTTTTAGAGTGTTTGGCGACGTTTAAAGTGGGAATAATCAAAATGTGCCGGAAATCGAAAAATAAAGCTGAAAACGTCTGAGATCACGAAAACAGTGCTAAATAGCGTTTTTAGAGTGTTTGGCGACGTTTAAAGTGGGAATAATCAAAATGTGCCGGAAATCGAAAAATCAAGCTGAAAACGTCTGAGATCACGAAAACAGTGCTAAATAGCGTTTTTAGAGTGTTTGGCGACGTTTAAAGTGGGAATAATCAAAATGTGCCGGAAATCGAAAAATCAAGCTGAAAACGTCTGAGATCACGAAAACAGTGCTAAATAGCGTTTTTAGAGTGTTTGGCGACGTTTAAAGTGGGAATAATCAAAATGTGCCGGAAATCGAAAAATCAAGCTGAAAACGTCTGAGATCACGAAAACAGTGCTAAATAGCGTTTTTAGAGTGTTTGGCGACGTTTAAAGTGGGAATAATCAAAATGTGCCGGAAATCGAAAAATCAAGCTGAAAACGTCTGAGATCACGAAAACAGTGCTAAATAGCGTTTTTAGAGTGTTTGGCGACGTTTAAAGTGGGAATAATCAAAATGTGCCGGAAATCGAAAAATCAAGCTGAAAACGTCTGAGATCACGAAAACAGTGCTAAATAGCGTTTTTAGAGTGTTTGGCGACGTTTAAAGTGGGAATAATCAAAATGTGCCGGAAATCGAAAAATCAAGCTGAAAACGTCTGAGATCACGAAAACAGTGCTAAATAGCGTTTTTAGAGTGTTTGGCGACGTTTAAAGTGGGAATAATCAAAATGTGCCGGAAATCGAAAAATCAAGCTGAAAACGTCTGAGATCACGAAAACAGTGCTAAATAGCGTTTTTAGAGTTTGGCGACGTTTAAAGTGGGAATAATCAAAATGTGCCGGAAATCGAAAATCAAGCTGAAAACGTCTGAGATCACGAAAACAGTGCTAAATAGCGTTTTTAGAGTGTTTGGCGACGTTTAAAGTGGGAATAATCAAAATGTGCCGGAAATCGAAAAATCAAGCTGAAAACGTCTGAGATCACGAAAACAGTGCTAAATAGCGTTTTTAGAGTGTTTGGCGACGTTTAAAGTGGGAATAATCAAAATGTGCCGGAAATCGAAAAATCAAGCTGAAAACGTCTGAGATCACGAAAACAGTGCTAAATAGCGTTTTTAGAGTGTTTGGCGACGTTTAAAGTGGGAATAATCAAAATGTGCCGGAAATCGAAAAATCAAGCTGAAAACGTCTGAGATCACGAAAACAGTGCTAAATAGCGTTTTTAGAGTGTTTGGCGACGTTTAAAGTGGGAATAATCAAAATGTGCCGGAAATCGAAAAATCAAGCTGAAAACGTCTGAGATCACGAAAACAGTGCTAAATAGCGTTTTTAGAGTGTTTGGCGACGTTTAAAGTGGGAATAATCAAAATGTGCCGGAAATCGAAAAATCAAGCTGAAAACGTCTGAGATCACGAAAACAGTGCTAAATAGCGTTTTTAGAGTGTTTGGCGACGTTTAAAGTGGGAATAATCAAAATGTGCCGGAAATCGAAAAATCAAGCTGAAAACGTCTGAGATCACGAAAACAGTGCTAAATAGCGTTTTTAGAGTGTTTGGCGACGTTTAAAGTGGGAATAATCAAAATGTGCCGGAAATCGAAAAATCAAGCTGAAAACGTCTGAGATCACGAAAACAGTGCTAAATAGCGTTTTTAGAGTGTTTGGCGACGTTTAAAGTGGGAATAATCAAAATGTGCCGGAAATCGAAAAATCAAGCTGAAAACGTCTGAGATCACGAAAACAGTGCTAAATAGCGTTTTTAGAGTGTTTGGCGACGTTTAAAGTGGGAATAATCAAAATGTGCCGGAAATCGAAAAATCAAGCTGAAAACGTCTGAGATCACGAAAACAGTGCTAAATAGCGTTTTTAGAGTGTTTGGCGACGTTTAAAGTGGGAATAATCAAAATGTGCCGGAAATCGAAAAATCAAGCTGAAAACGTCTGAGATCACGAAAACAGTGCTAAATAGCGTTTTTAGAGTGTTTGGCGACGTTTAAAGTGGGAATAATCAAAATGTGCCGGAAATCGAAAAATCAAGCTGAAAACGTCTGAGATCACGAAAACAGTGCTAAATAGCGTTTTTAGAGTGTTTGGCGACGTTTAAAGTGGGAATAATCAAAATGTGCCGGAAATCGAAAAATCAAGCTGAAAACGTCTGAGATCACGAAAACAGTGCTAAATAGCGTTTTTAGAGTGTTTGGCGACGTTTAAAGTGGGAATAATCAAAATGTGCCGGAAATCGAAAAATCAAGCTGAAAACGTCTGAGATCACGAAAACAGTGCTAAATAGCGTTTTTAGAGTGTTTGGCGACGTTTAAAGTGGGAATAATCAAAATGTGCCGGAAATCGAAAAATCAAGCTGAAAACGTCTGAGATCACGAAAACAGTGCTAAATAGCGTTTTTAGAGTGTTTGGCGACGTTTAAAGTGGGAATAATCAAAATGTGCCGGAAATCGAAAAATCAAGCTGAAAACGTCTGAGATCACGAAAACAGTGCTAAATAGCGTTTTTAGAGTGTTTGGCGACGTTTAAAGTGGGAATAATCAAAATGTGCCGGAAATCGAAAAATCAAGCTGAAAACGTCTGAGATCACGAAAACAGTGCTAAATAGCGTTTTTAGAGTGTTTGGCGACGTTTAAAGTGGGAATAATCAAAATGTGCCGGAAATCGAAAAATCAAGCTGAAAACGTCTGAGATCACGAAAACAGTGCTAAATAGCGTTTTTAGAGTGTTTGGCGACGTTTAAAGTGGGAATAATCAAAATGTGCCGGAAATCGAAAAATCAAGCTGAAAACGTCTGAGATCACGAAAACAGTGCTAAATAGCGTTTTTAGAGTGTTTGGCGACGTTTAAAGTGGGAATAATCAAAATGTGCCGGAAATCGAAAAATCAAGCTGAAAACGTCTGAGATCACGAAAACAGTGCTAAATAGCGTTTTTAGAGTGTTTGGCGACGTTTAAAGTGGGAATAATCAAAATGTGCCGGAAATCGAAAAATCAAGCTGAAAACGTCTGAGATCACGAAAACAGTGCTAAATAGCGTTTTTAGAGTGTTTGGCGACGTTTAAAGTGGGAATAATCAAAATGTGCCGGAAATCGAAAAATCAAGCTGAAAACGTCTGAGATCACGAAAACAGTGCTAAATAGCGTTTTTAGAGTGTTTGGCGACGTTTAAAGTGGGAATAATCAAAATGTGCCGGAAATCGAAAAATCAAGCTGAAAACGTCTGAGATCACGAAAACAGTGCTAAATAGCGTTTTTAGAGTGTTTGGCGACGTTTAAAGTGGGAATAATCAAAATGTGCCGGAAATCGAAAAATCAAGCTGAAAACGTCTGAGATCACGAAAACAGTGCTAAATAGCGTTTTTAGAGTGTTTGGCGACGTTTAAAGTGGGAATAATCAAAATGTGCCGGAAATCGAAAAATCAAGCTGAAAACGTCTGAGATCACGAAAACAGTGCTAAATAGCGTTTTTAGAGTGTTTGGCGACGTTTAAAGTGGGAATAATCAAAATGTGCCGGAAATCGAAAAATCAAGCTGAAAACGTCTGAGATCACGAAAACAGTGCTAAATAGCGTTTTTAGAGTGTTTGGCGACGTTTAAAGTGGGAATAATCAAAATGTGCCGGAAATCGAAAAATCAAGCTGAAAACGTCTGAGATCACGAAAACAGTGCTAAATAGCGTTTTTAGAGTGTTTGGCGACGTTTAAAGTGGGAATAATCAAAATGTGCCGGAAATCGAAAAATCAAGCTGAAAACGTCTGAGATCACGAAAACAGTGCTAAATAGCGTTTTTAGAGTGTTTGGCGACGTTTAAAGTGGGAATAATCAAAATGTGCCGGAAATCGAAAAATCAAGCTGAAAACGTCTGAGATCACGAAAACAGTGCTAAATAGCGTTTTTAGAGTGTTTGGCGACGTTTAAAGTGGGAATAATCAAAATGTGCCGGAAATCGAAAAATCAAGCTGAAAACGTCTGAGATCACGAAAACAGTGCTAAATAGCGTTTTTAGAGTGTTTGGCGACGTTTAAAGTGGGAATAATCAAAATGTGCCGGAAATCGAAAAATCAAGCTGAAAACGTCTGAGATCACGAAAACAGTGCTAAATAGCGTTTTTAGAGTGTTTGGCGACGTTTAAAGTGGGAATAATCAAAATGTGCCGGAAATCGAAAAATCAAGCTGAAAACGTCTGAGATCACGAAAACAGTGCTAAATAGCGTTTTTAGAGTGTTTGGCGACGTTTAAAGTGGGAATAATCAAAATGTGCCGGAAATCGAAAAATCAAGCTGAAAACGTCTGAGATCACGAAAACAGTGCTAAATAGCGTTTTTAGAGTGTTTGGCGACGTTTAAAGTGGGAATAATCAAAATGTGCCGGAAATCGAAAAATCAAGCTGAAAACGTCTGAGATCACGAAAACAGTGCTAAATAGCGTTTTTAGAGTGTTTGGCGACGTTTAAAGTGGGAATAATCAAAATGTGCCGGAAATCGAAAAATCAAGCTGAAAACGTCTGAGATCACGAAAACAGTGCTAAATAGCGTTTTTAGAGTGTTTGGCGACGTTTAAAGTGGGAATAATCAAAATGTGCCGGAATCGAAAAATCAAGCTGAAAACGTCTGAGATCACGAAAACAGTGCTAAATAGCGTTTTAGAGGGTTTGGCGACGTTTAAAGTGGGAATAATCAAAATGTGCCGAAATCGAAAAATCAAGCTGAAAACGTCTGAGATCACGAAAACAGTGCTAAATAGCGTTTTTAGAGTGTTTGGCGACGTTTAATAGTGGGAATAATCAAATGTGCCGGAAATCGAAAAAACAAGCTGAAACGTCTGAGATCCGAAATCAGTGCTAAATAGCGTTTTTAGAGTGTTTGCGACGTTTAAAGTGGGAATAATCAAAATGTGCCGGAAATCGAAAAATCAAGCTGAAAACGTCTGAGATCACGAAAACAGTGCTAAATAGCGTTTTTAGAGTGTTTGGCGACGTTTAAAGTGGGAATAATCAAAATGTGCCGGAAATCGAAAAATCAAGCTGAAAACGTCTGAGATCACGAAAACAGTGCTAAATAGCGTTTTTAGAGTGTTTGGCGACGTTTAAAGTGGGAATAATCAAAATGTGCCGGAAATCGAAAAATCAAGCTGAAAACGTCTGAGATCACGAAAACAGTGCTAAATAGCGTTTTTAGAGTGTTTGGCGACGTTTAAAGTGGGAATAATCAAAATGTGCCGGAAATCGAAAAATCAAGCTGAAAACGTCTGAGATCACGAAAACAGTGCTAAATAGCGTTTTTAGAGTGTTTGGCGACGTTTAAAGTGGGAATAATCAAAATGTGCCGGAAATCGAAAAATCAAGCTGAAAACGTCTGAGATCACGAAAACAGTGCTAAATAGCGTTTTTAGAGTGTTTGGCGACGTTTAAAGTGGGAATAATCAAAATGTGCCGGAAATCGAAAAATCAAGCTGAAAACGTCTGAGATCACGAAAACAGTGCTAAATAGCGTTTTTAGAGTGTTTGGCGACGTTTAAAGTGGGAATAATCAAAATGTGCCGGAAATCGAAAAATCAAGCTGAAAACGTCTGAGATCACGAAAACAGTGCTAAATAGCGTTTTTAGAGTGTTTGGCGACGTTTAAAGTGGGAATAATCAAAATGTGCCGGAAATCGAAAAATCAAGCTGAAAACGTCTGAGATCACGAAAACAGTGCTAAATAGCGTTTTTAGAGTGTTTGGCGACGTTTAAAGTGGGAATAATCAAAATGTGCCGGAAATCGAAAAATCAAGCTGAAAACGTCTGAGATCACGAAAACAGTGCTAAATAGCGTTTTTAGAGTGTTTGGCGACGTTTAAAGTGGGAATAATCAAAATGTGCCGGAAATCGAAAAATCAAGCTGAAAACGTCTGAGATCACGAAAACAGTGCTAAATAGCGTTTTTAGAGTGTTTGGCGACGTTTAAAGTGGGAATAATCAAAATGTGCCGGAAATCGAAAAATCAAGCTGAAAACGTCTGAGATCACGAAAACAGTGCTAAATAGCGTTTTTAGAGTGTTTGGCGACGTTTAAAGTGGGAATAATCAAAATGTGCCGGAAATCGAAAAATCAAGCTGAAAACGTCTGAGATCACGAAAACAGTGCTAAATAGCGTTTTTAGAGTGTTTGGCGACGTTTAAAGTGGGAATAATCAAAATGTGCCGGAAATCGAAAAATCAAGCTGAAAACGTCTGAGATCACGAAAACAGTGCTAAATAGCGTTTTTAGAGTGTTTGGCGACGTTTAAAGTGGGAATAATCAAAATGTGCCGGAAATCGAAAAATCAAGCTGAAAACGTCTGAGATCACGAAAACAGTGCTAAATAGCGTTTTTAGAGTGTTTGGCGACGTTTAAAGGGAATAATCAAAATGTGCCGGAAATCGAAAAATCAAGCTGAAAACGTCTGAGATCACCGTAACAGTGCTAAATAGCGTTTTTTAGAGTGTTTGGCGACGTTTAAAGTGGGAAGAATCAAAATGTGCCGGAAATCGAAAAATCAAGCTGAAAACGTCTTAGATCACGAAAACAGTGCTAAATAGCGTTTTTAGAGTGTTTGGCGACGTTTAAAGTGGGAATAATCAAAATGTTGCCGGAAATCGAAAAATCAAGCTGAAAACGTCTGAGATCACGAAAACAGTGCTAAATAGCGTTTTTAGAGTGTTTGGCGACGTTTAAAGTGGGAATAATCAAAATGTGCCGGAAATCGAAAAATCAAGCTGAAAACGTCTGAGATCACGAAAACAGTGCTAAATAGCGTTTTTAGAGTGTTTGGCGACGTTTAAAGTGGGAATAATCAAAATGTGCGGAAATCGAAAAATCAAGCTGAAAACGTCTGAGATCACGAAAACAGTGCTAAATAGCGTTTTTAGAGTGTTTGGCGACGTTTAAAGTGGGAATAATCAAAATGTGCCGGAAATCGAAAAATCAAGCTGAAAACGTCTGAGATCACGAAAACAGTGCTAAATAGCGTTTTTAGAGTGTTTGGGCGACGTTTAAAGTGGGAATAATCAAAATGTGCCGGAAATCGAAAAATCATAGCTGGAAAACGTCTGAGATCACGAAAACAGTGCTAAATAGCGTTTTTTAGAGTGTTTGGCGACGTTTAAGTGGGAATAATCAAAATGTGCCGGAAATCGAAAAATCAAGCTGAAAACGTCTGAGATCACGAAAACAGTGCTAAATAGCGTTTTTTAGAGTGTTTGGCGACGTTTAAAGTGGGAATAATCAAAATGTGCCGGAAATCGAAAAATCAAGCTGAAACGTCTGAGATCACGAAAACAGTGCTAAATAGCGTTTTTAGAGTGTTTGGCGACGTTTAAAGTGGGAATAATCAAAATGTGCCGGAAATCGAAAAATCAAGCTGAAAACGTCTGAGATCACGAAAACAGTGCTAAATAGCGTTTTTAGAGTGTTTGGCGACGTTTAAAGTGGGAATAATCAAAATGTGCCGGAAATCGAAAAATCAAGCTGAAAACGTCTGAGATCACGAAAACAGTGCTAAATAGCGTTTTTAGAGTGTTTGGCGACGTTTAAAGTGGGAATAATCAAAATGTGCCGGAAATCGAAAAATCAAGCTGAAAACGTCTGAGATCACGAAAACAGTGCTAAATAGCGTTTTTAGAGTGTTTGGCGACGTTTAAAGTGGGAATAATCAAAATGTGCCGGAAATCGAAAAATCAAGCTGAAAACGTCTGAGATCACGAAAACAGTGCTAAATAGCGTTTTTAGAGTGTTTGGCGACGTTTAAAGTGGGAATAATCAAAATGTGCCGGAAATCGAAAAATCAAGCTGAAAACGTCTGAGATCACGAAAACAGTGCTAAATAGCGTTTTTAGAGTGTTTGGCGACGTTTAAAGTGGGAATAATCAAAATGTGCCGGAAATCGAAAAATCAAGCTGAAAACGTCTGAGATCACGAAAACAGTGCTAAATAGCGTTTTTAGAGTGTTTGGCGACGTTTAAAGTGGGAATAATCAAAATGTGCCGGAAATCGAAAAATCAAGCTGAAAACGTCTGAGATCACGAAAACAGTGCTAAATAGCGTTTTTAGAGTGTTTGGCGACGTTTAAAGTGGGAATAATCAAAATGTGCCGGAAATCGAAAAATCAAGCTGAAAACGTCTGAGATCACGAAAACAGTGCTAAATAGCGTTTTTAGAGTGTTTGGCGACGTTTAAAGTGGGAATAATCAAAATGTGCCGGAAATCGAAAAATCAAGCTGAAAACGTCTGAGATCACGAAAACAGTGCTAAATAGCGTTTTTAGAGTGTTTGGCGACGTTTAAAGTGGGAATAATCAAAATGTGCCGGAAATCGAAAAATCAAGCTGAAAACGTCTGAGATCACGAAAACAGTGCTAAATAGCGTTTTTAGAGTGTTTGGCGACGTTTAAAGTGGGAATAATCAAAATGTGCCGGAAATCGAAAAATCAAGCTGAAAACGTCTGAGATCACGAAAACAGTGCTAAATAGCGTTTTTTAGAGTGTTTGGCGACGTTTAAAGTGGGAATAATCAAAATGTGCCGGAAATCGAAAAATCAAGCTGAAAACGTCTGAGATCACGAAAACAGTGCTAAATAGCGTTTTTAGAGTGTTTGGCGACGTTTAAAGTGGGAATAATCAAAATGTGCCGGAAATCGAAAAATCAAGCTGAAAACGTCTGAGATCACGAAAACAGTGCTAAATAGCGTTTTTAGAGTGTTTGGCGACGTTTAAAGTGGGAATAATCAAAATGTGCCGGAAATCGAAAAATCAAGCTGAAAACGTCTGAGATCACGAAAACAGTGCTAAATAGCGTTTTTAGAGTGTTTGGCGACGTTTAAAGTGGGAATAATCAAAATGTGCCGGAAATCGAAAAATCAAGCTGAAAACGTCTGAGATCACGAAAACAGTGCTAAATAGCGTTTTTAGAGTGTTTGGCGACGTTTAAAGTGGGAATAATCAAAATGTGCCGGAAATCGAAAAATCAAGCTGAAAACGTCTGAGATCACGAAAACAGTGCTAAATAGCGTTTTTAGAGTGTTTGGCGACGTTTAAAGTGGGAATAATCAAAATGTGCCGGAAATCGAAAAATCAAGCTGAAAACGTCTGAGATCACGAAAACAGTGCTAAATAGCGTTTTTAGAGTGTTTGGCGACGTTTAAAGTGGGAATAATCAAAATGTGCCGGAAATCGAAAAATCAAGCTGAAAACGTCTGAGATCACGAAAACAGTGCTAAATAGCGTTTTTAGAGTGTTTGGCGACGTTTAAAGTGGGAATAATCAAAATGTGCCGGAAATCGAAAAATCAAGCTGAAAACGTCTGAGATCACGAAAACAGTGCTAAATAGCGTTTTTAGAGTGTTTGGCGACGTTTAAAGTGGGAATAATCAAAATGTGCCGGAAATCGAAAAATCAAGCTGAAAACGTCTGAGATCACGAAAACAGTGCTAAATAGCGTTTTTAGAGTGTTTGGCGACGTTTAAAGTGGGAATAATCAAAATGTGCCGGAAATCGAAAAATCAAGCTGAAAACGTCTGAGATCACGAAAACAGTGCTAAATAGCGTTTTTAGAGTGTTTGGCGACGTTTAAAGTGGGAATAATCAAAATGTGCCGGAAATCGAAAAATCAAGCTGAAAACGTCTGAGATCACGAAAACAGTGCTAAATAGCGTTTTTAGAGTGTTTGGCGACGTTTAAAGTGGGAATAATCAAAATGTGCCGGAAATCGAAAAATCAAGCTGAAAACGTCTGAGATCACGAAAACAGTGCTAAATAGCGTTTTTAGAGTGTTTGGCGACGTTTAAAGTGGGAATAATCAAAATGTGCCGGAAATCGAAAAATCAAGCTGAAAACGTCTGAGATCACGAAAACAGTGCTAAATAGCGTTTTTAGAGTGTTTGGCGACGTTTAAAGTGGGAATAATCAAAATGTGCCGGAAATCGAAAAATCAAGCTGAAAACGTCTGAGATCACGAAAACAGTGCTAAATAGCGTTTTTAGAGTGTTTGGCGACGTTTAAAGTGGGAATAATCAAAATGTGCCGGAAATCGAAAAATCAAGCTGAAAACGTCTGAGATCACGAAAACAGTGCTAAATAGCGTTTTTAGAGTGTTTGGCGACGTTTAAAGTGGGAATAATCAAAATGTGCCGGAAATCGAAAAATCAAGCTGAAAACGTCTGAGATCACGAAAACAGTGCTAAATAGCGTTTTTAGAGTGTTTGGCGACGTTTAAAGTGGGAATAATCAAAATGTGCCGGAAATCGAAAAATCAAGCTGAAAACGTCTGAGATCACGAAAACAGTGCTAAATAGCGTTTTTAGAGTGTTTGGCGACGTTTA
Source organism: Ornithodoros turicata (assembly GCF_037126465.1). NCBI lineage: Eukaryota > Metazoa > Arthropoda > Arachnida > Ixodida > Argasidae > Ornithodoros > Ornithodoros turicata. Next base: position 49,690 of record NW_026999328.1, on the reverse strand, counting down.
AAGTGGGAATAATCAAAATGTGCCGGAAATCGAAAAATCAAGCTGAAAACGTCTGAGATCACGAAAACAGTGCTAAATAGCGTTTTTAGAGTGTTTGGCGACGTTTAAAGTGGGAATAATCAAAATGTGCCGGAAATCGAAAAATCAAGCTGAAAACGTCTGAGATCACGAAAACAGTGCTAAATAGCGTTTTTAGAGTGTTTGGCGACGTTTAAAGTGGGAATAATCAAAATGTGCCGGAAATCGAAAAATCAAGCTGAAAACGTCTGAGATCACGAAAACAGTGCTAAATAGCGTTTTTAGAGTGTTTGGCGACGTTTAAAGTGGGAATAATCAAAATGTGCCGGAAATCGAAAAATCAAGCTGAAAACGTCTGAGATCACGAAAACAGTGCTAAATAGCGTTTTTAGAGTGTTTGGCGACGTTTAAAGTGGGAATAATCAAAATGTGCCGGAAATCGAAAAATCAAGCTGAAAACGTCTGAGATCACGAAAACAGTGCTAAATAGCGTTTTTAGAGTGTTTGGCGACGTTTAAAGTGGGAATAATCAAAATGTGCCGGAAATCGAAAAATCAAGCTGAAAACGTCTGAGATCACGAAAACAGTGCTAAATAGCGTTTTTAGAGTGTTTGGCGACGTTTAAAGTGGGAATAATCAAAATGTGCCGGAAATCGAAAAATCAAGCTGAAAACGTCTGAGATCACGAAAACAGTGCTAAATAGCGTTTTTAGAGTGTTTGGCGACGTTTAAAGTGGGAATAATCAAAATGTGCCGGAAATCGAAAAATCAAGCTGAAAACGTCTGAGATCACGAAAACAGTGCTAAATAGCGTTTTTAGAGTGTTTGGCGACGTTTAAAGTGGGAATAATCAAAATGTGCCGGAAATCGAAAAATCAAGCTGAAAACGTCTGAGATCACGAAAACAGTGCTAAATAGCGTTTTTAGAGTGTTTGGCGACGTTTAAAGTGGGAATAATCAAAATGTGCCGGAAATCGAAAAATCAAGCTGAAAACGTCTGAGATCACGAAAACAGTGCTAAATAGCGTTTTTAGAGTGTTTGGCGACGTTTAAAGTGGGAATAATCAAAATGTGCCGGAAATCGAAAAATCAAGCTGAAAACGTCTGAGATCACGAAAACAGTGCTAAATAGCGTTTTTAGAGTGTTTGGCGACGTTTAAAGTGGGAATAATCAAAATGTGCCGGAAATCGAAAAATCAAGCTGAAAACGTCTGAGATCACGAAAACAGTGCTAAATAGCGTTTTTAGAGTGTTTGGCGACGTTTAAAGTGGGAATAATCAAAATGTGCCGGAAATCGAAAAATCAAGCTGAAAACGTCTGAGATCACGAAAACAGTGCTAAATAGCGTTTTTAGAGTGTTTGGCGACGTTTAAAGTGGGAATAATCAAAATGTGCCGGAAATCGAAAAATCAAGCTGAAAACGTCTGAGATCACGAAAACAGTGCTAAATAGCGTTTTTAGAGTGTTTGGCGACGTTTAAAGTGGGAATAATCAAAATGTGCCGGAAATCGAAAAATCAAGCTGAAAACGTCTGAGATCACGAAAACAGTGCTAAATAGCGTTTTTAGAGTGTTTGGCGACGTTTAAAGTGGGAATAATCAAAATGTGCCGGAAATCGAAAAATCAAGCTGAAAACGTCTGAGATCACGAAAACAGTGCTAAATAGCGTTTTTAGAGTGTTTGGCGACGTTTAAAGTGGGAATAATCAAAATGTGCCGGAAATCGAAAAATCAAGCTGAAAACGTCTGAGATCACGAAAACAGTGCTAAATAGCGTTTTTAGAGTGTTTGGCGACGTTTAAAGTGGGAATAATCAAAATGTGCCGGAAATCGAAAAATCAAGCTGAAAACGTCTGAGATCACGAAAACAGTGCTAAATAGCGTTTTTAGAGTGTTTGGCGACGTTTAAAGTGGGAATAATCAAAATGTGCCGGAAATCGAAAAATCAAGCTGAAAACGTCTGAGATCACGAAAACAGTGCTAAATAGCGTTTTTAGAGTGTTTGGCGACGTTTAAAGTGGGAATAATCAAAATGTGCCGGAAATCGAAAAATCAAGCTGAAAACGTCTGAGATCACGAAAACAGTGCTAAATAGCGTTTTTAGAGTGTTTGGCGACGTTTAAAGTGGGAATAATCAAAATGTGCCGGAAATCGAAAAATCAAGCTGAAAACGTCTGAGATCACGAAAACAGTGCTAAATAGCGTTTTTAGAGTGTTTGGCGACGTTTAAAGTGGGAATAATCAAAATGTGCCGGAAATCGAAAAATCAAGCTGAAAACGTCTTAGATCACGAAAACAGTGCTAAATAGCGTTTTTAGAGTGTTTGGCGACGTTTAAAGTGGGAATAATCAAAATGTGCCGGAAATCGAAAAATCAAGCTGAAAACGTCTGAGATCACGAAAACAGTGCTAAATAGCGTTTTTAGAGTGTTTGGCGACGTTTAAAGTGGGAATAATCAAAATGTGCCGGAAATCGAAAAATCAAGCTGAAAACGTCTTAGATCACGAAAACAGTGCTAAATAGCGTTTTTAGAGTGTTTGGCGACGTTTAAGGTGGGAATAATCAAAATGTGCCGGAAATCGAAAAATCAAGCTGAAAACGTCTTAGATCACGAAAACAGTGCTAAATAGCGTTTTTAGAGTGTTTGGCGACGTTTAAAGTGGGAATAATCAAAATGTGCCGGAAATCGAAAAATCAAGCTGAAAACGTCTGAGATCACGAAAACAGTGCTAAATAGCGTTTTTAGAGTGTTTGGCGACGTTTAAAGTGGGAATAATCAAAATGTGCCGGAAATCGAAAAATCAAGCTGAAAACGTCTGAGATCACGAAAACAGTGCTAAATAGCGTTTTTAGAGTGTTTGGCGACGTTTAAAGTGGGAATAATCAAAATGTGCCGGAAATCGAAAAATCAAGCTGAAAACGTCTGAGATCACGAAAACAGTGCTAAATAGCGTTTTTAGAGTGTTTGGCGACGTTTAAAGTGGGAATAATCAAAATGTGCCGGAAATCGAAAAATCAAGCTGAAAACGTCTGAGATCACGAAAACAGTGCTAAATAGCATTTTTAGAGTGTTTGGCGACGTTTAAAGTGGGCGGTAATCTGCCCGTTCTCCGTGCCTCCATGCCCTTTTCGTGCTTTCACGAAGAGGGCATGGAACTACTACAGGCAGTGGATACGTATTTCAACGTATGTACTTCCTTCTGAATGAAAAAAAAAAACAAAAAAAAAACAAAGGCTTGCAAGAAAGATTCGGCTTCATTCTGCTGTCTCACTTTCCCCACAAAACCTTTACTCAAGAGCATTAATTAATGGATTTGAGGCAATTAGTTGTGTATTCAAGGGGGTGTCGACTTGTCTGTGTTACTCAACTGCTAAAACTGCATCAGTGCTGCTCACATAACTATAAACGAAGAAGAAAGAAAATCAGTTGTGGATTAAAGAAAAAAAAGAAACGACTGTATAGGGTGTTTTCACATGACGTCAAACGAACGTGTTTGGCCGCCATGGTTATGGTCACTTTTTCGGTGCAGCTGCCGAAATTATGTAGCATTTGCTCGCAAACGAAGCCTTCAATGGTGTTTTAAAATCCGATCATGTCAGTACCCTTCTTTTATCCTAAGTGCACTTTGTCATTGTCGTTCTCACATTTTCCTTTATGAAAACTATGGTTTCTGCGTTGAAAAATAAGGCAGTTTGGCATCATTCAATGCCACTAGCACGAAAAGTGGGAGGAGCTTACGAGCATACCGCATCATAACATGACGTAGGTGTAAACATCCTATATGTGATACATGCATTGTTTTAAGTCTGACACGTGCGGCCTCTGAAATATTCGAGGATATTTTCAAGTATCTGTTTGCTCTGGACTGGCAATCGCTTCAATTCAAAATTTGAATATATGTACAGTGAAACCTCCCTACCTTGGACACCCGTGATGCAGCCAAAAAGTGTCCTAAATAGGGAGGTGTCCGAGTTACAGAATACAAGGGAAACAAAAAATGGAAAGTAACACTGCTGTGTTTCAAGAAATGTCTATCTTCTTCAATTCATGTTTATTAGTCTTATCTGGTACCTCTTTCCCACTCTTCACTGATGATGATTACTGATTTTAGTAGATTCAATTTTGTGCAGATTCCACTCAATGGCATTACCTTTGGAGCTTTTCAAGCAGTGTGCTGCTTCCTTGTGAGTTCAAACCCACTTGGAATGAAGCTCAAGGATTTTTCTGTGAAGCGTCAGCCCACTTTTGATTGCCCTGATGCAGTGCATGTTCAAAGGCTCTAACAAACTGGAGACAAGTGCTCACGCTAAAGAATAGTTGCAGTGTAGACTGCTGGCACCCCTTTTTGGAATCCAAAAAGTAAAACAACACAATGCTGAGACTGGTACAGGAAAAAAAAAAGAAAGAAAACAAAAAATCGCGAAAGTCAAGGGCACTGGCTCAATTTGGGTTTTTTTGGTGCAATGAAGGGCTGTGCTTGAGACCACTGTTTTGTCTGACTTTGCAAGGAATACCCTGTCCTACTTCCGGCATGGGGCGGTGTCTGACATAGAGAATTTTGTCCCCATGTAGTTTCAATGGGAGCCTACCGGCGCAATGAAATCTTGTTCGTCATGGGAAGTTGTCTGACCTCAGAGGTTTTACTGTAGTTCCACATTTGATTTGCAGTTCTAATAGAATACAGTTGGCCCTCGATTTACGAACGGTAAACATTTCTGAAAGTATCGTTAACTAATTGGGGGCTCCATAAATGGACGGGCTTCATAAATGGAAGGAGTGAGAGGATGTGTCGTGTCTCAGAGGACTCCGTTCATGAGGCCACGGAATTCAAAATTCGAGATTTCATCAGTCGAGGATCCACCTTACACGGTTATGTGCTTCTGTTCTTGAAACATCCCTAGACATTTCCGCGTGGGTGAGCCTCCTATGTAAACAGGCAGTACGAATTTTAAGACCTGTGGGCCCTTGTGTTGTTGGGTCATTATGTGAGGCACAGAATTTACATTGGCATGTCATCGTAATGAGTAGAAAGAATTATCCTATTGTCTGACACAGTTGCACAGGTGAATGATAACCACACAGTGCCGTGTTCTGATGTGTTGCCCTTTTGAGTGAGCCATATTATCTATTTACTGCAGAACTTACATCACAAAGTTCAGGCACCTAGGAATGATGATATTGTACATCCAGTCAGTATAGCTCAGTGCCAACTGTCTGAGCCCTTTTGAGCATTGGCCTTTCGGTTTTCTCTTTTGTTCAGAATACATAGTGAAGTTGAAGCACTACTACAAGAAGGAAACACGTGGCCACTACCTTTCAGCGGCTCTGTGTGGTGCAGGGGAGTGGCAAGTTGTCTCAAGGCTGAATGCAGCCAGTGACTTCCCCAGTGACCTCGACGTTGTTTTGGTAAGGTTTCAGAAGATATCAGTGAAGATGCAAGCATTGTGAAAGATGGATAATTGGATGGTTGACATCAGGCAAAGGTGATAAGGCTTTCTGTAATTAATCGCATTTGAAACACAGATAAGATATACAGGGTCACGTGAGATAAACTATGAGGTGTGTATATAAAAGGAGGCCGAACAACGACAACTTTAATATGAGATGATGAATGGGAAGTTTCATTGCAAGGGGCTATACTGTTCTCTATACCCCATTGCTGCTGGTGATGTGGGGAATAAAATAACGAGCCACAATATGCACCAAAGTCCTGAGGTTCCCGAATAGGTCAAAGGAGCTTTGAGGGCAGAGTGGTGGTGGGCTGGATTTGGCCGTGAACTAAGCAGTTTTCATAGAGAGAGAGGGCAACAGTCCAGATGATTAATGACCCAGAGATTGTCACCCTGGAAGGTTGGCAGTGTGGGCAGTGAATAAGAATATGCTCTAGATCACTTTTGTGATGGCATATAATGATGATGATGTTTCTTCATGCATGAAACAGAGGCGAGCAAATAGCCAGGACAGTCTGCTTTGAGAATCTAGGAAAGTCAACTTGTCTGAAGTGGTGATGCCGCTGAGGTGTAAAAGCTGTATTGAGTCGCATTCGGTGAATTGATGCATCCTCTTGACGACAGGTGTTTCGTGGCATGCGGTGAGACCAATGTGGATGGGGCTCCGTGCTCCACTCTGCGGCGCGTGATAGCCTGCCGCCGAGCAAGCGTCCCGGCGAAGGAGGTTCGTCACTCCTGAAGTCACGTTTCGGGACCTGTGCATCGCGCTCCGCGCGCTTCGAAATGGGTTCCGAGTGCGAGACTTTTGCTCGAGCACACTCCGAAAACCACACTCTGTGATGTGCTCCGTCCTCTAAGTGCTTGGGGCACGCACTCCCGTGCTCTAGAGCATGTGTTGAACGCACCCACTTTTCGCCAGAACTCGCTCTTCCTGTGTTACATTTTCCTGAATCCCCTCTATGGTCTGAAAATGGCATCCTTCCTAATTGCTTTCTTCTGTCTCTGATGCAGGGAAAAGTCTGTCGGGGCCATGTCCAGATGATAGGTGCACCAGGAATGTGTGATGTTTTGGTGGTGGTGGCAGTGCTAGTAAAAGGGCTCGCCTCTGTCGACCTCACAGGGATGGCCAATGTCACGATATTTTGCCAATTAATTGGGGATGCACGATCTAGTGCGTTGTTGTGGTGCAGCAGCCATTTTGCACCGATGAGATCCGTTCCAAGTTTTCTCGGGAACTCTTGATGACAGAATCCTATGGTGGTGTCCACTTCATCAGCAGCCCCCTGCATGGTTAAAGAGAAATCGCTGTAAATCTCTGCGCATATTTTCACTGTGTGGTGTCTGTTCACACGAAGGGTTTCCTAAACCCGACGATATAGACCGACTGACTTGATGTAGATCGACTGACTTTTGCCCCTTTGAATTGCTTAAAGTGGCACAGAATTCATTTTTTACACCGTGTTTTCTTTGTGCAGAACTGCTAAGCTGATGATTAAGATACATCATACGAATTAACTCACCCCATAGAGTCGTAATTATCGCACAAATTGAATTTAAAGTGCGCCGCAAAAGACGACCGTGCGCAACGGCAGTGGAGAGCAGTACCAGCCTGTGATCTGCTTGGGACCTCGCGCCGATGCTACGGGGGCCATATTTGCTGATTGGTCCAGAGAAATGCTGTCTTCTACTCCACTGTCGTCTGCTTCTCTGCGGCTGTTTCTGAAAAAGCATTGCTCCTGGCTTGTTGATGATTCGGCTGCTCCTTCTATCCCCAATTCTCTGGGGGAACTGGCAAAACCGGTTTTCGGCGGCAAAGAGACAGGGCGCTGACCCCCGCTGACCAGCAAACTAGAACGCGTTGCCCCTGTAACGTCATCGGTGACGTGTCATCATACTTCTCCTTATTATACCCGGAGTGGCGGCTTAAGGGTGAACGCACGGAGCCAAGTTTATGTGAGTTTTCTTCTGGCATGCAAATTGCACACATCAAAACATTCCACGCTATTCAGTAAAATGACACACAAACTTTCATCAGACGTCTTCTGTGCTCCTTTAAATGGGTTGCTACACTACATCGGAATGTAATCCTGATAAATGTAAAATGCAATAACAGTAGTGCTTCAATAATTTGGACACTTTTGTCCCAGTCTGAAACTGCTCATAAAGCGAATTCATATTGTCGAATATTACAGAAAAGAAAATAAATTTGAGGAATCGAAAACTGTAATCAGTGTGTTTTACATGCATAATGATATGCAACTCAAAGTAGACAAATTTAAGCAACACAGAGTGCATGGTGTCAGTCGCCATTATTTTAAAAAAAGGCTGCTGTAATGGCTGTTTCTGATCATCAATTGCAGTCAGCACTGTGGCAGGAACGTCTGAGAGTCCTGTTCAGAGCCCTCTGTCTCTTCCGAATTGCCCTCCCTACAAGCTGTCTCTTTGCTGCATGCAGTGAAATATTTGCTCAATGGTGGCCGAAGTTCCCTCGATACTGATGAAATCCATAATATCGAGGCAGAAGTACATGGAGGTTCTATAGGTTTGGTACCTTATTCCTCTGTCTATTGTCCAAAAAGCGAGTCTCTATTTTAACAAGATGCAAATACACTGAAGAGGTTTGGTCCCGAGAAAAACTTTCCATGTTAACTCCTTCACTTCCATCGATCGGTCACTTCCATTGCATGCAGCAGTCTATGCTTGATTTCTAACACAGGTGCAAACGAATGACCCAGACAACACGAAATGGTCCGATAAATGTTACTGGGATGTCACATTGGGGATGTTGCGGACATCCCGGGGATGTTCCAAACACAGCCTAAACTTGTCCCAAAAATGAAAAAATGAGACACCGAGAAATGTTTCAGGGAGATCCTGTGGATGTCCTCGAGGGATGTGCATCAGACATGAATGGGATATCGCTGAGAAGCCCCTCCCCCTCGTGCCGTCCCCGTTTTAGTGCTGTCCTTTCCACTTTTTAAGCTATATAATGTATTATAAGCACTGCAAGCAACATGCACACACCGTGAGTAAACATGACAACATTTTATTGTTCCTTTGAGTTACATCTGTCATCATCCAGCACGTTGACCATTAATACTATGAAGCTAATAAAACATCACAGTTCAAACAAATACTAACACTTGTACGGGGTTATAACTATTCCCTGTAAACACTAAAGAATCCAAATGAGGGGATAGCAGCTGCCGCTTCTAAAGAAATTTAAAGCTCCAAATAGATTGTTAAAATTGCCCTCTGTAAAAACACTAAAGGGTTCCCAACCCGAAACGGGTCAAATGGTGAGGTAGCAGAAGTTTAAGCTCATTATAAGCAAGTATAGGCATTATAATATGCAACTGCAACATTCATGAAATCCCTTCTGCATCACACCGCAGCGTCGGACTTTGATAATGCAACTCGCAACAAGAAAAGGCAGTGCAAAAGTTCAAATAGGATGTTGTAAGTAACGACAGGTACTGAACATATTTTCCCTGAAATTTTATTATGTTACCTCGTAGAGGCGCATTTCTGGCTTGGATAGCTGAGGAAAGAGCAGAAGCTGAGGCAGAGGTATGGCGAATACGGCTGACTGCAATTCAATAGAGAGTTTTAATGCACCGTACGCTATCGCCTTTGCGTATATAAGGAATAGCGTGGTGGTTCTGCGCAATGCGTGAAGCATTCTCTATGTTGTGGTCGTGCACAGAACCAGCAACGCTAGCTCTTGCGTACGCAAATGCGTTAACGTACGATCCACTAAAACTCGCTATTTATACAGAGGAAATGAAATGTACAGGTGAATATGCAACAATGGTATAAATGCAAGACATACCACAAGCCCGTAGACCATACAAAAAATTCAGTGAGTGTGCAAGGAAATTGTCCAAACGAAACAACAAACAAAAGAGTCCAAACTAACAAAAGAGCACAAACTGGAATGTTCCTGGTACAGGATGTGGGGCAGTTCAACTGCGCTTCTGGTCTGGGCAGCCGAAGGAAGAGCAGAAGTAGAGATGGAGCGAATACGGCTCACTGCAAGACAACCATACAAAGGGAGTTAAATGTACAGGTGAATATGCAACGGTGCCAAAAATGGGAGATTAATCACAAGAACGTGAAACTTGCTCTCAAACATGATGTGGCAGAGTATAGGCCAAAACTGATCTTTTGTCAGCGGAAGTCCATTGACGTTCATAATTATCGCAATTTCGTATAGTATTTGCATGACTTAATCCCTCCAGTGCGCACCTCTTGCCAAACCGAAATGGCAATATTTTCCATCTTCCATTCCTTCCACACCGGATGCAAAACGTGGGGTTCGTAGCAGGACATTGCTACCACAAGCTGGGAGATCGATAAATGATGGCTGCGTCTTCAGCAATTTCAACACTTTTGTCAGATCTACATGTCACACAGACGATGCAAGCGCCCACAACCTCGGCCGCTCTTCAAAGTTAGCATGCAGAGGAACACTGGATGGGGAAGCGTCTCCCTCGTATTCTTGGTTCTGACAACTCGATTCCATGGATGTTTCACTCAACACGGTGTCAACTTTGTGAAAGGGTAATAGACTAGAAACCGCGAAAATGTTAGCTGGCACAGCTGGGTTCTCAACGGACACAGAACGGATTTCATATCTTCGAAGGGCACGTTTTGGAGGAAGTAAAAGCAGCAAGTGAGGGCACATTAATTGCTGATAAGTTTCCTTGCACCGCTTTCCCTAAGTGACGGTGAAATATTTGTCTAAATTTCTTCATAGTGAAATACCTCTCAAGACTATGCAGCCCACACATAATCCTAACACGTCACCTCGTCTGCAAAGAGCAAAGCAACCGGGAGACGCGCTTTGTGTTTCAGCTGCATCTGCCTGACGTGGTCATGATGGGTCTGCACCCGCAATAGTAGTCACATATAACAATGCAGTTCAAGAGTGCAGAAAGTTTAAATATACTTACTTTTGCTTGCCATTGCTAACTACAGTTCCGTAGCAGAGTCGCATCACAATGGACGCCCGAGCGGCCTCCTTCCCGCTGCTCTCGGTACTGCTCATCGCCGAACGTCCCAATTTGGCATCCACAGGGCGATTTCGCGGATTTCAAATGCTGCGTTTCAAACGCACATCCTACCAATGTACTAGATACATCGCCTGTGGGACTGCGGATGTTGGGACCTGTTTGGGATGTCCCTACAAAGTTTCGTGTTGTCTAAACATCCGCCACAAGAGACACAGATGAATAATTTTTGCTTTATTTTGCTTCTGAAACTTAAGCTAATGTGATGCACTTAAAGATCCTTCTTGGTGTGATATAACCATACCTGCCAACTCTCCTGATTCATCCGAGAGACTCCCGGATTCAGACCGGTTTGTACGATTGTACGACCGAGAAGGAAATCTCCCGGAAAATGCAGTTTCCCCCTCTATATCCCAAACGCCTGCTTTTTCTCTGACCACACAGACGTAAACGTCAATCCAATACCAGCCCGATTGCCAACGGCATTGCTGCCTCTTTCCGGAGCCTCTATGCTACGGAGTTCAAGGTTTCTGGTCATGGTTCTTGTTCTAGCACTTCTAGTTTCCGGGCATTTCCTCCTGTTTTCGGGCGTCTGTTTCTGCCTTGCATATTCCACGTCACGGCTTAGTGTGAGCGGAACAAGTATCTACGCGTGTTTCTGAAGCAATACGCAGATGAATTGGGACGCGTGATCGCGTCCAGGAAGGGCACCATGTGTTCTTCACAGTTTACGGCTGTGACGTCTACATTCTAAACGGAGGGTGGACCGACATTGTTGCCCACGTTACGTCGAGGAAGCGCAAGAATCACCTTAAATGCCAAGACAAACAATGCTAGCTAGGTCAGTATTTCCGAAAGCAACACAAGGACTACAATGTTATCCGCGCGGGCCCTCGTCCTCCGTATTCCCAACTCACGACGATGCAAAACTCTTTGCATAATCTCTCTCTCTCTCTTTGCAGCGTCGGGAGTTGGAAACACGGAGGAGGATTGTGTTTTGAACTAAGTTGAATGCAATTGTCGGTGAAATGTGAAACTGCGCACAAGAGCTCATGATTAAGGCCCTTCTTTTTCTGCTGCGGCAAATCCAGAATTCCGCAGCAGGGAACTATAAATTCTGCGTTTTTCCGCGGTAAAAGGCAAATTGCCCTAGTTCAGGCAGAAAATACTCTCTGTTAGCTCTTAGTGTGGAGGAACACGGTTACAACTTGAAAAACTTTTGTACATTGTACTTTCCGCTGAGAGGGAGTGACGTTTGTCACTGACTATGTACAGAGTATACTGTCACACAGAGGTACTTGACAGCTATGGACACCAAAGCAGGGGTCAGCGTTTGCATTCCGCTCCAGAGTCCCAGAGAGTTGAGGGTTAGAGAGAGGAGGCTTGTTCCAGCACACAGATGGGGCCTTATCCGGTTGGCACATGTACGCTGTAACGCAAGCCGACCCGGTGAGAGCAAAGTTTGTTCATCTCGCGCATAAACTGAGTTAAGCATGCTGTTTCTGCAAAATTCTGCGCAAAACCTCATATTCCGCAGCAGACTCACAATTCCGCGAATTTTTGCAGAATCGCGGAATCGCAGAAAAAGAAGGGCCTTGCTCATGATACTCGCACTGAACTGACCACAGGGATGCACAACTGTGACTGATGGTTCTGACGTACTATGCAAACTACTTTTTAATGACTCGTTAACTAGCTTGTTCAACAACTATTATGTTTAAGCTCTCCTGGCAAGTCCAGATGGGCTTTTGAATTTCAGACACATTACTAAGGTAGTGCTGAACGAGCAGTGTTGAATGTGAGGGCCGTTCAGCATCGTGAAGAGAACGAGGCATAGTTTTGTGTCTTCATGTTCTTTTGAGAAAGTGTCATAGCCTTGTCACAGCTTGAAACCCAGATAGTTTCTTGGAGAGGGAAAACTCTGTTGCTGCAAAACTGGTGCCTGATGTGCCTACTGGGGGCAAGTGTGCTCCTGTTACATGTGCAAATAAGAGCCTCCCAACATCGTTTTTTTCCTTCTTCCCCCCACCCTGGTTTTTGAAATCTCCCTAATTTGGATGTTCCCAAGTTGGCAGTTATGTATAACTTAAAGCACACAGACAGAGGAACCAACCTACCTTGTCAGATTAAAAGCGCTAGAAACAGACGAGAACGACACACGCGGATGGCGCGATAAACTACGTTGGTCCAAAACGAGTCGTTGAACATAGACGATACATACGGAAAGCCCGAATAACTAGAAACGAAGGTACTCAAAATGTGGGATTGGGCCTGTTGGTACTGCATGTCAGATTAAAAGCGCCGTTTAATCTGACATGCATGTGCTATTTTGTATCCTCATTCATTTTGCTTGCATATTTTTTGCTGCAGCTCAAGGCAAATGGATCTCGTGATGCATTGTCGGCTCTGAAAGATCATTCCCTGATCAAGCATGTTACGCCTCAGAGAATGGTCACAAGATCTCTGCTCACATACAGTGGTAAGCTCCAAATTTGTGCAAGGAACCGTTCAAATTGTTCAGCCTGCATAGGTTCACACACTAGTGTTCCATATATTACTTAACACACATGCTACTATCAGAAACTCAAATGGAAAGATATTAGTTTTTGCTTTCCATGAGCAAATTTAAATTTTCTTCAACTGCACGCACATGGCAATAAGTCTTGTAATGATTATCACACATGATAGTCCTCAGAGAATCATAGCACTGGGTATGTGCAGTTAAAGTAGCCCCACATACTTAGATAGATACTTAGCACTTTGCCTGCTTACCGTACGGACTTTCAGTGGCCCATGACGACACACTTATGTAATCAAAACCAACCAAAATATATAGCCAAATGTTTTTCACACACTTCTCCACATGCTCTTGAATAGCCACAGACATGCTGCTCTCGAAGGACCTCTAGTGTTCGTTCGTTCTAACGTTAAGGCAATGGCCCATCTGCCCCATGCACACTGTACAGCAGGCAAACACAAATTTGTGAATGACTCCCATGGAGCACTGACAATGTGATCGTTCACTTTATAACTAGGGCTGTGCGAGTAGCAAAATTTTCGAGTTCGAGTCGAGTTCGAGTAATACCAAATCACTGTTTCGAGTATCGAGTCTAGTTCGAGTAGTTGGCGTTCCATTAAATGATAGGTAATGTGTAGAAGCAGGAAGGTAGAAAATTTTAAGATGCTTAAGCGCCGCTTTTTGGCCAACTTCCCCTTAAAAATGTTCTTTTGTGCTACAGTTGACAACAAAAAATTAAATGAATGAAGATTATAAGAGCTTTATAAAACAAATGTGCCACCTAAGGACAACATTGCTAAATGAATATTACAACCATAAAACATTTACAATTTAGGAGTAGGAAAACTGGTCTTTTTACAACCGTGCGGTTTAACACTTTCCTTACCGCCACAAAAATAGCCATTTGTGGGTGGTTTTACAAATATATTTTTTGTGGGTAACAGTATCACTTCAAAATATGTTGCTCTATGGGAAAATGTAGCCAAATCAATGCCCTATCTAATGATGTGAGTTTCATAAACCAAGCTATCCATGTATTTCCAAAATTGATTTTGGGACACCAAAAGATTGGTGCGAACAGCAGAAACCCTTATGAATATATGCCTGTATCTTGAACAAAAATATCAATCTACAAGTTCTAAAATTTACAAAATGTGGCAACCTTTGTCAGAAATAATATCTGAAAATATCAACCCTCTGGATCAAGAAGTTAATGAGTTGTGAAAAATAACATGAACACTACATGTTGTCCATGTAACTGAGTGAGTCCATGTACATTGAATGAGTAAAACAGCAATTAACATTGTAATTTCTGCTGAAAACATTAGTTTCAGGCTTAACTTTCCTGTTGTACCACATATTGCTATTTCATCACTCTTCCATTCCTCCCGGTTAGTTTTGGAACAGCAAAGAACAGCAATAGTGCAATATATGCCCACACATGCAGGACAAAAATCTGATTGTCTAACACATTCAGAGTCGTTATTTGCGTTGTAATAAACGAAATCGAATCAGAATATGCTTAAAATGGGAGTATTGCGCATTTGTGAAAGAGGTCTGCCGGGGGAGCGCCACGCCACAACCAAGATAACATCTCCACACTGCCTCCTTGGCGCAGGGCCAACTTCATAAATCGCTACCACAAAGAAAAGATAAAAGTGAAAATTGAACTCATTCTGTAGTGTTTATAGTATCCAACAAATGTGACCACTTGTCCGAATCTACTTTAGGGACCGAGTAGCGCCGCTCATAAAACGTCAATCACGGGAATCGACTCTCTATGGGCACGGTAAGGAATCGTTCGTACCGGAAATTTTCGTAAAGTAGTCCTACACGAGGCTTCCAGCCCTTTTCGGTTTTGTGCAGATGCACTTTCTTCACTCTTGTGAGACGTCTCCGAGTTTTATGAGCTAGCAGAACCGAAACAGACTCTCCTGTCGAAGAAACGAAACTATGAAATGCGCTCCTCCCAGGTCGGATACGCTTCTGCGCGCGCGCCTCCTCCATGGTCAGCAGTAGCCAGTTCAAGCCAGTTTGCCATTCACAGCCACTAATCAGTCTGTAGCCAAGTCGAGGTTAGCTGAAGCTAATACTGAAAACAAGATGGCGGAACTGTGACAGCAATCACGGCTGCGCAAAATGCGTGTTTCCAAACGGTGGAATCGTTGTTACAGGTTATATATAGGGCCTGACTTTTTAGGGTTAAACCCGTATCCGCCCGATATTTACCCCCCGAACGAAATCTGAAAAATTCGGGTTTAACCCGAATCTACCCGAAAACATCCGGGTCGCGTGGCACACTCATAAGCGTGCATTAAGATAATGTTTGATAACATTGCTAAACATTAGTTCCATGTTAAGACAAATTTTTATTAAACAAAAAGATCACCCGAATACACCCGAATTCCTGACGACAGAACATGCCGTAACGGGATTTAACCCGAATACACCCGAATTTTCAAATGAAAAATATCACCCGATATTTACCCCCCGAATTTGGCCAAAAATAAAACCCGAAAAAGTCAGGCCCTAGTTATATATTACATGTGATGGATTTTAATATGGATCTAACGCGAGCTCGAAATGATATCGAGTACTCGAAAGTTGTCGAGTCATCATTTGTCGAGTCGAGTTCAAGTCGAGTACGAGATCGACTCGACTCGAACTCGAAATTTCGAGTACTCGCACAGCACTCCAGCTGTGACTCTGTTCATCTTTACAACTAGCAAAGCTCCATCATTATTCAATTATTCCATTATTATTTCATTCTCCACATTTGAAGCAACTGGGATATCATATGTGCCTCCCAGTTTCTTCAGACTGAGAGACAAGTGATGTGCATACTGTATGACTGTCAGTCTGCCGAGATTGCTTCTACATCATTCCTTCCACCTAGAACTGCTTCCGTTACCTAAAAGCCTCCATGCGATATTGGTTATCACGGATTTCCACTGGTCTTTGGAACCCTTGAAGTCCTGGAATTTTCAAATGCTGTCTTCAAGGTCTGGAAAACACTGGAATTGTCCACAGGCCTTGAAACCTTAATTTTGCATCTATTTTCGCAGGGCTGCAGTGCAAACTTAATTTCGCTTCTTCGGAGCCAGAACAATAGTTTTGAAACCGTAGGAGTTGGCACTCCTTGGAATAGCAATCAAGTAGCGGAAGTCTGAAGTGCTATAAATTAATGGCACCTTGTATTGTATTCATCAGCCTCTTTTCTATCCTATGATCTTCAAGATTCAGGAGTCCTCAGTTAAGTTTGTGAGCAGGTCACTATCGCAAAATCCCCATGTATTCTCTCATGTGATATATGTAGCCTACCAGTATTTTGTGTGAAATATTGAAGTTCCGACGATAAACTGTGTTTTACATCCCCGGGGAAAATGATGAGTCCTTGAGAGACCCTCGAATTCTTTTCCGAAATTGAGTGGGAACCATGGGATATGCAGTCTTCTGGATATTGAGTCGTCTTCGAGCAGCAGGTCTGTTCCTTGGGGCTGGTCTCTTGTTGGTGGCACCATCCTTTTAAAGTGGCATCCGTACAGCTTTTGGTGATGTCATTTTTTGTCACCTTCGAGTGGTTTAAAATGAAGCGCATCAGTGTTCTTGTCCAGGTCATCCTCAGAAGTAGGGCGAGATCCAGAAAATGTAAACAGCTATGCAATGGGGTCTCTATATTGAATTCCAACCTTCTGCCTTCCTGTTGGAAACAAGCTTCTAGGTGCAAGGGATCCGTAGGGCCTACCCACAGGACTAGAAAATCGCTTGCACATCGGAAGGCTTTGAAAGACCTTCATGGTGCATACAGTTCAATGCCTCTTCAACAGCCGCTCCACCCTGGCCAGGAAGATGTCACTCAGAATGGACCAACTTAAATCTGATGCAAACCCCGTTGTTCTGCTTTTATACCTTGTCCCCTTTGTTGCATGAAGATTGTTGTCGGGTAAAGTGCCATTAGATCATGCAGGCGTTTTACCGGCATGCCTGGTCTACTCTTCCTGCGATGTCCACCTGTTCCTGCGCCTTTTTGACCACCTGAAAAGGATGGTAAACTGCGATACAAATTCACTACGTCATCTTTTTCGGCTCCTCGGACACCTTCCTTAGCCATTGAAAAATGACTTCCAATGAATTGGTGCCGATGGAGCAAGGTGGTCCTCAGCCCTAAAAGCACTTCTATACTTTTTGTACACTGCAGGACTTTGGAAGGATTCGAAAAAAATTAAGTGATCATCATACCGAACACAAACCACCTCCATACCTGCCAAGTCTCCCGATTCATCCAGGAGACTCCCGGATTCAGACCGGTTTGTACGATTGTACGACCGAGAAGCAAATCTCCCGGAAAATGCAGTTTCCCCCTCTATGTCTAGAACGCCTCTTTTTTTGTCTGGCCACACAGACGTAAACGTCAATCCCATACCAGCCCGATTGCCATCGGTATCACTTCCGCTTTCTATTCTACTTCTAGCTCTTGTGTTTTCCGGGCATTTCGTCAGTGTTTTCGGACGACAAGGGTGACTTTGTTGTGTTTTCGCCTCGCATATTGCCGATTGCGGCTCCGTGTAAGCGAAACAAGTACCTGCGCGTGTTTCTGAAGCAATAGACAACTGAATTGGGACGCGTGATCACGTCCAGGAGAGGGCACCATGTGTTCTGCACAGTTTATGATGCAACATCAGCATCCCGTGTGGAGGGTGTTACTTTCCATTTTTTGTTTCCCTTGTATTCTGTAACTCGGACACCTCCCTATTTAGGACACTTTTTGGCTGCATCACGGGTGTCCAAGGTAGGGAGGTTTCACTGTACATATATTCAAATTTTGAATTGAAGCGATTGCCAGTCCAGAGCAAACAGATACTTGAAAATATCCTCGAATATTTCAGAGGCCGCACGTGTCAGACTTAAAACAATGCATGTATCACATATAGGATGTTTACACCTACGTCATGTTATGATGCGGTATGCTCGTAAGCTCCTCCCACTTTTCGTGCTAGTGGCATTGAATGATGCCAAACTGCCTTATTTTTCAACGCAGAAACCATAGTTTTCATAAAGGAAAATGTGAGAACGACAATGACAAAGTGCACTTAGGATAAAAGAAGGGTACTGACATGATTGGATTTTAAAACACCATTGAAGGCTTCGTTTGCGAGCAAATGCTAGATAATTTCGGCAGCTGCACCGAAAAAGTGACCATAACCATGGCGGCCAAACACGTTCGTTTGACGTCATGTGAAAACACCCTATACAGTCGTTTCTTTTTTTTCTTTAATCCACAACTGATTTTCTTTCTTCTTCTTTTATAGTTATGTGAGCAGCACTGATGCAGTTTTAGCAGTTGAGTAACACAGACAAGTGGACACCCCCTTGAATACACAACTAATTGCCTCAAATCCATTAATTAATGCTCTTGAGTAAAGGTTTTGTGGGGAAAGTGAGACAGCAGAATGAAGCCGAATCTTTCTTGCAAGCCTTTGTTTTTTTTTTGTTTTTTTTTTTCATTCAGAAGGAAGTACATACGTTGAAATACGTATCCACTGCCTGTAGTAGTTCCATGCCCTCTTCGTGAAAGCACGAAAAGGGCATGGAGGCACGGAGAACGGGCACGGAGCATGGCTCTTAAATGTTGCAGGCAACATTTAAGAGCTATGCTCCACTCATGGATAATCTTTTTCTTACAAACCTGGCACCCTGAAGACAACTATCTGCTTCCAGTAAGCAGCCCTTTCTCTTCGTATTTGATTCGGTTTTAAGATACCTATTCATGCAGTCCTACGAATGTCCCAAAGGGCTTCCAGCTTTCCGATGCCTAAAACGTTGTTGACTAACATAGGAAGTATGTAACGTTACACAGCAGGAGTTTCTGATCTCAAGTGTAGGCGGCTCTAGGGAAGGAAGTGTCTTATCTTTGCTCCACGTCATTTGTTCTTTCGGCAACAGTTCCAAGTACAAAAGTAAATTTTTTATCAACATGGTGCCTCCAATATTCACCACAGAGGTGCGTGCAGAATTCGACAGCTTCCAAAAAAGCTATAGAGAATTTCAGGTACACTTGAGAAACCTATGCAGAATGTACAAAGTACTTTTTTTTTTAATCTGTTTCCCACGAGGTGTCAATTTGTACTTCTAAATTACTCCACTGGTAGGTAGTTCCTGCAAGTACAGTTCTACTCTCATTTATCCAATAACTGCAGTTTCCATAGAAAAATGTCCAGCTGGCGAATCGTCAGGACAAACCAAACTCAGGAGCATATGGAGGGCATAATAAGATGTCCACCAGCATTTGCGTAAAATATAATTCTGCACCTATAAACTCTTACTGACAATTTTACCCTGATGAACATTCTTTGGATTGGAAGTGAAGGAAGCGCCTTGAGGCGTTCGGGCGTAGCCGTTGGCGCTAGGAAAATCAAGTTTTGGCGCAGCTTCGCGATCCGCCGTTGAAGGGCCTCAGGCGTGCATGGATACTAATTTATGATGTGGAATGAATGCCTCCCACGTTAAGTTTCAGTTCCATCGTGTCCAGGAAAATTTTCCACTCAATTTAGAGGCGCAAAATGGGGAAGCTGCAAGGCCACACTAGCGTGGCCGCTTCCGAGGAGTCTGAGCAGAGCGGACGTGAACGTTTTGTTGTGGAACAGCCTAATGCTCCTCAAGGGTAGCAAATTACAATGACTCCCAACAACAGACCTAGACCATACCTTTAGAAGCACGCCCTCATGTCCAGAGTTCGAGGTAACTCGATTCCTAACTAGGTTCATATTTTTTGGTAACTTGTAACTCAACTCGGTACTTTTGTGCTGTGGTAACTTTCTGAGGAGCTTGTTTCTTTTCCGGATGACTTTGCTAAAGTAACTTAAGCTAAGTTCCAAGTTACTTTTAATTCGCTTTTCACTCACGTCCACATATTTTCTTGCTTCCTCTCCGGTTCTTTCGTGGCATTTTATGCCATAAAACGCGAATGAATGAATGAAACGTCAATCAATGAGAGTATTCTATTCAGGAAGTAAGAAACGCTGCCATTGAAATGAAGCTGAACCATTGTGCACCCACAGGGAGTAAGATGCAAAGTGTTCGAATTGCTGTACATACATGAAGACGATCTAAGCGTGTTGCACTCCTCCACAGGCAGCTCATGGTCTAACTCAACTGCTCATGCGCGCTGCACCTGTGCACTGCGGTTTTGTGTCCAAAGTAATTCGGAAGTAACTCGTTCTTTTTTTAAGTAAATCAGTAACCGCGAGTTACATTTCAGGCTGAAGAACTTTGTTATTAACTTACATTTACACATGGTAACTTAACTCGCAACGAGTTCTTTTTGACGGGTCTTGATCTATGCTCATGCCTCTCAGCTTGGATAGCGATGATGATGCAAATCAAAACATGTGATGAAAGTGAAATGCAAGCGAGTTGGTGTATGCTCGACACATGCAACACGTCCCTGAGCATGGGGAAGAAAAAAGATAACACAAAATGAACTACACAATCACTGGAACGTCAGAGTGATGTTCCTCAAAGACACATGCGCATCCCGACACAGCACTATGTCCAGATAAGGAACTCAAAGAACAAAAACAAACCATTATGCACAATGCTCATTGTGTACTGTTCCAGCACCAGTGGAACTGTACCACTGTCTCTGCAGGAGTATCCGCCCTGTCATGCATGTGAGGCTTGCACATTGAATAAAACGGCCAACATGTGAAGGAGGCACAAGAAGAAGCATGAAGGGGTCCGCCATTTCCGCTGCATGTGCATGTTTGGGTCGCAATGCACTTTTGCGTGGTTCGTCGTGGCATTGGGCAGAGTTCTTTGCGTGAGTGCTGCTGCCAACGGTGCAGTTTGTTGGAGCTGCTTTATTCATGCATGACCTGAAAAAAGAGGCACATGTTCACCATTGAGACCCCGGTTCTGTACGAGTTCAGCAGGTGCCTTTACTTTTCACAGGATTGAAACTTGGGGTAGTTTGTACATACATCAAAGGTGCAACTGCACAACGCTGCGCATTCTGTGCTGTGTTTTTTGGCACAGTTGCACCTTTGATGCATTTAGTTTTACACACAACATGCCGAAAGCATTGAGAAACATTTAAGAACGGGAAATGCTCTTAGTGCTCTAAGCACCAAGCAATCCTGTGTTTCCAGTATAGGGTGTCTTCACATGACAAACGACTGATTGATTGATTATGTGTTTAATGGCACAAAGGCAACAAAGGCCATAGAGCGCCAAAACCATGGTGAGTGTGTCGGAGATGATTATGGGAAAGCTGATGTGAGAGAGAGTGTGTGGTAGTTAAAACCTATCTACAGGTATGAGGTAGGAGCGATGAGCGATGAGATTGACCAGGATAAGAGAGAGAGGGGGATGACGATAACAAGCGAGCATGGCAGTTAAAAGCTATCTATAAGTGTGACAATGAGATATTTACATGAGGAGTTTGGTGATATTGGATAAAAGCGGAGCAATGCTTATCATCTACATCTGACTAAGAAACCCACACGTGGTCAAAAATTTGATTACGTTATCAAACGGCACAAAAGGGGTGTCACCCAGTAGAAGGGCTGGGTGGAGTGGGACATGGTATCTGTAGAATGCGGTGAAATACTGTTGGCGTTGGTGTTCGAAGTGAGGGCAGGATGCCAGCGCGTGCAAGACAGTCAGGCTGTCACCGCAGTGCGCACAAGCTGGCGGATCCTGACCTCTGAGTCGGTGGTGATGCGTGAGCCATGTGTGCCCAATCCTCAATCTCGCGTAAAGAACTTCGGATGATCTGTTGATGTGTTCAGTCCGATGCAGGGGGGAAACGTGTGGCTGTGTGAAGTGTAGCTTGTTATTTTCTTCCATGTCCCACTCCTGCTGCCACTGTGTGCAGACAGCTCTCTTTAACACTGGCAGGATGTCTTGGCAGGGTAGTCCTAGAGCTGACTCCTCTTGTGCCAACGCTCGCCGAGCCTCACGGTCGGCTCGTTCATTCCCCGGGATCCCAGTGTGGCTGGGGACCCAGCAGAGACAGATTGAAAAGCCTCGGGAACAAAGTTGAGTCGCAAGCGCTCGTACTCGCTTGACGAGGTGATTCTTGGTGTCATAGCATGAAAGCAGCGCACGCACAGAGCTTAGCGAATAGGAATAAATTACTGAATTTTGAAGGTCGTTTTGTTGAATGTGCCGCAGAGCCAGGAGAATCGCGTAAAGCTCTGCGGTGAAAACTGTGGCGTTTGTGTTCAGGTGTGCCGTCATAATAGAATCACCTTCAAGGGCAACGGCCGCCACACCATTGCTTACTTTAGTCCCATCAGTGTAGATTGCATGGTGGTTCCCGAAGTTATGGTGAATCTCCAGGAATTCCTCGAGAATGACAGTGTGTGCAGTGGACTGTTTGTCAAACTGTGTCATTTTTAAATTTGATTGTATTAGATGTCTCTGCCAAGGCGCAGCATCGAGGACTGCCTGCTGCAGGGGAACGCATGAGGGGCTGAATCCCACACGGGAACTCGCCGCCTGCACACGAAGCGGGAACGAGGGTACAACAGAGGGCTTTGCAAGGAAGAGTCGCTCCAGAGCGGGGTTCACACTAGAGTGTACAACTGGGTCATCGCCCTGGCATCTGTACTTTAGCGCAGCCTTCACATGTTCAAATTGTCTCCGTCTGTCGAGCGACCATTCATTGCCCTCAACATATTAACTCTTCACAGGGGACGTCCGGAAGGCACCGGTGGCGAGTCGGATGCCTTCGTGGTGGATGGGGCCAACACCTTCAATGCCGAAGGCCGCGCCGAGCCATACACGACACTCCCGTACTCAATTACTAAGCGCACAACCGAGTCATAGACCCGCAACAGTGTGACTTTGTCAGCTCCCCACGATCGATGGGATAAAACTTTGAGTATGTTGGAGGATTTCAGGCACTTCTGTTTTATATAATTTATGTGTGGCACAAAAGACAGCTTCTTGTCAAACACCACCCCCAGAAATTTTTGCTCATCAGAAACTGGTAGTGTGTTGCCACCGAGGAGCAGCGAGGGCTCAGCAAATGTGCCTCGCCTCCTCGTAAAGAGAACACACACTGTCTTTTGCGCGGAAAACCTGAAGCCGTTTTCATCAGCCCACTTAGATAGACGGTTGATCGTGAGTTGCACCTGCCTCTCAGCTGTTGAAAGACTTGATGCCGAGTAGGAAACCTGCACATCGTCTACGTAAAGGGAGTACTGGTCGCCAGGTGGGATGGCTCTCGCTATCGAGTTCATTTTCACAACGAATAGTGTAACGCTCAGCACAGACCCCTGTGGAACCCCGTTCTCTTGTACAAAGACGTTAGATAAAGTGGAGCCCAGACGGACACGAAATTTTCTATCCCTGAGGAAATTCTCAATGCACCTGTACATGCACCCTGTGATACCACATGCGTGTAGATCTTGCAGAATCCCGAAGCGCCATGTGGTATCGTATGCCTTTTCGAGATCAAAAAACACGGATACGCAAAACTGCCCACGAACAAAAGCCTCTCTGATTTTTGATTCTAGGTGGAGTAGGTTGTCCTGGGTGCTCCAGCCGGAACGAAAACCACTTTGGTGTTTGTCAAAGATGCCTGCCTCTTCCAAAACATATACGAGCCTTGCATTTACCATGCGCTCAAAAGTCTTCCCAAGGCAGCTGGTTAATGCGATGGGGCGATAACTAATAGCAGCAGACGGGTCTTTCCCTGGCTTGAGAACCGGAACCACTTCGGCTAGCTTCCAGGACAACGGAAGAGTTCCTTCTCTCCACACACGATTAAAAAAGTGGAGTAAAATTTGTTGCGACTGGGGTGTTAAATGCCGCAACATGTCATAGTGTATGCTGTCAGGGCCGGGTGCAGTGTTCTTTCTTGCCTGTAAGGCTCTCTGAAGTTCATGTGCGTTGAAGGGTACATTGTAAGGTGCTGTATCTTGTTTAGGTTGTTTAATAATGCGTTTTTCAGCAACAGCTTTGTGTGACAGGAAACGCTGGCTGTAATGGGAAGAGCTAGACACGTGTTCAAAGTGGCCGCCAAGTAGGTTAGCCTGTTCCTCCAAGGACGTACAGGGAACGCCATTGTGTGAAAGACAAGGCACAGTAAACCCTTTGTATTTCCCGGAGATCTTATTGATACGGTCCCACACAACTTTGGCCGGAGTTCGAGAGTTCAATGTACTCACAAACTCCTTCCACGTGTTGCGCTTGGCCTCCTCCCTTGTGCGTTTGGCTGCAGCACGCTTCCTTTTGTATTGGATCATGTTTTCAACTGTCGGGTATCGACGCAAACGAGCCCACGCCTTTTGTTGTTCCTTGCGCGTCCGTTTACAGTCGTCGTTCCACCAAGGCTTTGAACGCTTGGGCAGAGAGGACGACGTCTTGGATATGGATTGTGTAGCAGCATCTATTATCGTGTTTGTTATGAGTTCATTGGCCTTGTTGATACTCATGTTGTCAATGTTGTGTGGGGTTAGGTCAGCCAGCACGCTGAACACCGCCCAGTTCGCGTCCTGCAGCCTCCAGCGGGGTTTTCGCGTACACAGCACAGCATCGTCACACTGATACTCGACCCAAGTTGGAAAATGGTCACTGCCATAGGGGTTTTGGATCACATGCCACTGCAGATCTTGTGCAATGGTCGCACTACAGATAGAAAGGTCCAATGCAGAGAATGTCCGTGTTGATGTGCTGCAGTATGTTGGTTGTGTTGGGTTCAGGAATGTGATGGAGTGGCGGAGGAGCAAATCCTCAAGAAGTCTGCCCCTCGAGTCCAAATCTGAACATCCCCACAAACGGCTGTGTGCATTAAAATCCCCCATAAGGAGGAATGGGGCTGCCAGCTGGTCTAAGAGATCTTCGATATCCCGTCGCTGCACATCTGCTGCAGGAGGAAGATATATTGAGCAGAGCGTAAGTGGTGTAGAGAGATTCAATCGGACAGCCACAGCTTCCATTGCTGTTGTCAACGGCACCTCAACTGCAGCAACAGACCGGGATGCTAGAATCGCCACTCCACCTGAGGATCGCGAAACCACCGGGCGATCCCTCCTAAACATTTGGTATGGTTGGAACGGATTTGCGTCTCCAGAGTTCAAATACGTCTCTTAGAGGCAGACGCCAATTGGCCTGTGCGCCTCCAGGAGGTCATGCACATCATCAACATTCGGAAGCACTCCCCTGCAGTTCCACTGCATGAAAATCTTTTGCGTATTCAGCATGTTTGGTGTACTTAGGGTGCTTGCACCCTGGCTGGAGGTGCCTTCGGTGACACCTTCTGCGAATGTCCTCTACCTCGACCCGGCTGTTTCCTCTTCTGTTGGTCTGGGGAATTCTGAGGGGTTGGCGATGACTTCTGCAGCGTGCAGCAGTCATCGACATCCATCGACTGAGGTACGGTTTGGACCGAGCCCTCACCGCCCCCATTCCCTTCGGAAGAGGTATTGCCAGCCTGATTGGGGCTGGCGACCTCCTTGTGGCCAGCCCTTGAGCAGGCCACATTTCCCTTGGGAGACACATGAGCTGTGTCCCCAACGTTTGTGTTGGGAGTGTTGTGTGGGGACTCGCCAAACGAACGCGTTTGGCCGCCATGGTGGTGGTCACTTTTTCGGTGCAGCTGCTGGGATTATCTAGCATTTGCTCGAAAACAAAGCCTTGTATGGTGTCCGGTCACGTCTGTACCCTTCTTTTTGTCCCGAAGACGCTTCGTCATTGTCGTTCTCACATTTACTTTGATGAAAACTATAGTCGTTGGATCGAACAAAAGCGCAGTCTGTCATCGTTCAAGGCCGCTAGTACGAAAAGTGACCACCAGTGGGAGGAGCTTACAAGCAGGCCACGTCACTGCCACGTCACATTATAATGTAGGTGAAAGCTCCCTATTTATTCTGTAATTTCCAGTATTATCCTGTGTTTATTCACATGACGTCAACCACAGGAGACCGCCATTGTCACTAGCAGGCAGATGCGCTGCCACTGGCCGCAATATTGTAGGTCCCATCCAAGACGTTACGTTATTGTATTAACCTTACGTACAACTGAAATATGGCAATCATCTAAAATGATGGACAGCGGCAGCACTGTCACCTTCGGCACACCGATGGACAATTACAACCATAGAGGCCGCTATGACGCTAACTTTAACAGACAGCAGCCAGTTACATTTTCATAGCATAACCATTTATGATTTCACCCACTGTTACATGGTTGTATACTGTTTAGAAAGTGTAGCTTGCCAGTGGGGCTGAAAACTACGAAGCATGTCTTATAACTTAGAGCCCAAGTTTTCTTGAGCATCTCAACACACAACCAGGCACTATCTCAGAACTACTAAACTACAAGTGGGAATTTTTAGCAAACACAATAGGGTTGTCGTGGGACTAAAAACGAGAAAATCAGAAGCGTGTCCGTAAACTGCACACTTTTTTCTTGGGGGTAGATAAACAGTACACGAGCGAACGAAGGGAACACTTTTTTACAGTTAACTTACGCACTTTCCGCTACAAGCCCTTGATGGTGAAAAGCGACATATTACGCAAGAAGCAGGATTGCATGAAATAATAAGACATGCTGTCGACATACATGCGCGTTATGAAGTAAAATCGGCACATCGCACATTTCATGGCTAATACCGACTGCGAGCGTCGTCACATAACACGGTGAGGATATTCTGCCACGCCATGGCAACTCTACGAAGCAGTAATGTTCTGTGATTTTGTTGATCTGTTAAACACCTTGTCTGTTCGCACGTAACCATCTAAAACAGTGAGAACGCATATCTGACAGAAACACAGCCAACACCTGCAACACAGACAGCCACCTTTAGAGCACGGATATTGTTGGCTAGCCGATTGGAATGGATTCGGATTTCGATGCGTAGGGTGCAACCGGTGTAGACAACAACACCTAGATAAGGCATTTTTTCATAGAATAGTCCATGGAGGAAGGAAACACAAGGAGCGGCTCTTCCCTCCAGACTAGCGTAGCCACCCTCTAGCGGTCGCTCGGGTCAAAATCGCCATTGCTTCCTGTCCACCACGTGATCCCCTCTAAAGTTTCGGTTTTGCAAGGCTTTGTTTCTCGCGCTGCTGTCCGTATGATTTTGCTTCTTGGAAGTAATTTATTGTGAAAATGTGAGCACCGTCGTAGGAACGACGTATGGTAATGTGTTCCTGTCCCGGCTGTCGCTCTCGTTGAACTGAAATCAGCTCTGTCACGGGAACGCGTTTTGTTCGTAAGTACACGGTAACTTGCTTTAGTCGCCCGTGTGTCTTCGAGTCATCTTGAATTGTTCATTTGGGACCTCAAACTCTGCCGCAGATTCATTTCATATCTTCAATTGTACAAATCTGATTAATGGAACGGCATTCTTAACCACTTAGTCAAGAAAAGTACATACGTTGGAAGTAACCGTTGCCACACGTAAGGTTTCCGGTCCCGCGTACTCCTTTTGCGTTCTGCACACTGTGACTGGTCTTCTAATAGAACAGTAAACATTCGTAACACACAGAAATAAAGTGCAAGCACGCGTTCACCGTAATACTGCCATCTGAACTGCAACACAACTACAGCTCGCGTCGTCTGCTTTGCTGGAGGCTGGAGCCGTGCTGTCTGGAGGGTCACGTGAACGGTCACGTGGTAGACAGGAGCATCCCAGAATGGAATGCGAGGCCGGCTACGCTCGTCCCGATAGAAAACTGTCGGAGGGGCCGCTCCTTGTGTTTCCTTCCTCCATGGAATAGTCAGTCCACTCGTTTATTCTTTTCGGAAGAAAAAGGTTGTACCGGCTCTGCAGCAGTTCTTACATGCATGCGACCTCTATGCAGGATTGTCGCTTTTCAGATGACGTAAAAAATAACGTAGCTGATGCTGTCACATTTTACTTTCTTCATTCCGCACACGACTGCCGCGGCGCCACAAGAGACCCACTTTTCGACACATTTCGCCCTCCTGTGTATCCCTCTAGGCCAGAAATATAAGAGTTTCGTTCTCGAACGTGGTTTTTGGAAGACGCTTTAGGACAAACGTTTCCATGCAGGATTGTCGCTTCTCAGATGACGTAAAAAATAACGTAGCTGATGTAGTCACATTTTACTTTCTTCATTCCATGCTTCATTCCGTACACGACTGCCGCGGCGCCACCAGAGACCCACTTTTCGACACATTTCGCCCTCCTGCGTTTCCCGCTAGGCCAGAAATACAAGAGTTTCGGTTTTTTCACGTGGTTTTTGGAAGACGTTTTAGGACAAACGTTTCCATGCAGGATTGTCGCTTTTCAGATGACGTAAAAAATAACGTAGCTGATGCTGTCACATTTTACTTTCTTCATTCCGTACGCGACTGCGGGGGCGCCACAGGAGATGCACTACTCGACACATTTCGCCTTCCTGTGTTTCCCTCTAGGCGAGAAATACAAGAGTTTCGTTTTTGCACGTGGTTTTTGGAAGACTTTTTAGGACAAACGTTTCCATGCAGGATTGTCGCTTTTCAGACGACGTAAAAAATAACGTAGCTGATGCTGTCACATTTTACTTTCTTCATCCCGTACGCGACTGCGGGGGCGCCACAGGAGATGCACTACTCGACACATTTCTCCCTCCTGTGTTTCCCTCTAGGCCACAAATACAAGAGTTTCGTTTTTGCACGTGGTTTTTGGAAGACGTTTTAGGACAAACGTTTCCATGCAGGATTGTCGCTTTTCAGATGACGTAAAAAATAACGTAGCTGATGCTGTCACATTTTACTTTCTTCATTCCGTACGCGACTGCGGGGGCGCCACAGGAGATGCACTACTCGACACATTTCGCCTTCCTGTGTTTCCCTCTAGGCCAGAAATACAAGAGTTTCGTTTCGAGTAAAAAGAATAGTGAATTCACGACTTTAATGTTAAAATCTTTAACGGAATTTTCTCTTTTGACGTCCACGATTTATTGAATGTAAATGCGTAACTAACGCTGTTGATGTTGTGACTGTATTGTTGAAATACGATCGTGCTCCAGTGTCGGGCTCGTAGCCTAGTCACACTGTCGTTGCCGTCGTTTATGCATTTACCCACGGCATCTCTTGCGAAGACTTCCGTTCGATGTGCACCTGCGAAAGTACTTCGTCAAGTAAAAAGAATAGAAAAGGAAAAGAATAGTGAATTCACGACTTTAATGTTAAAATCTTTAACGGAATTTTCTATTTTGACGTCCACGATTTATTGAATGTAAATGCGTAACTAACGCTGTTGATGTTGTGACTGTATTGTTGAAATACGATCGTGCTCCAGTGTCGGGCTCGTAGCCTAGTCACACTGTCGTTGTCGTCGTTTATGCATTCATCCACGACATCTCTTGCGAAGACTTCCGTTCGATGTGCACCTGCGAAAGTACTTCGTCAAGTAAAAAGAATAGAAAAGGAAAAGAATAGTGAATTCACGACTTTAATGTTAAAATCTTTAACGGAATTTTCTATTTTGACGTCCACGATTTATTGAATGTAAATGCGTAACTAACGCTGTTGATGTTGTCACTGTATTGTTGAAAAGCGAACGGGCTCCACTGGCGGGCTCATAGGCTCCTCACACTGTCGTTGTCGTCGTTTTTGCATTCATCCACGACATCTCTTGCGAAGACTTCCGTTCGATGTGCACCTGCGAAAGTACTTCGTCAAGTAAAAAGAATAGAAAAGGAAACCCAGGGAGCACATGGTGGGCTAGTAAACGTCTAAATGACGTCTAAAAAAAGAGATAAGGAATGTCTATAGAATGTCTACGCAATTAGACCAAATGTCTAGTATCCCTCCACTAGACGTCAAATAACACGTCTAACGTTACGCCACCTAGCCCTAGACATCCGATGTCTATGTACCTAGCCATGATTTAGACACTCTTTTGACCTGGATGTCTGGAACAGGGTCAGACACTTAACCATGTATTAGACATGAAGTCTACAGCTAGACCAATTTTATCCCTCCATTCAGGCGACAGGTCTAGGGTTATACATTTCCTGTACCCTACTTTAGCCACCTTTAGACCTACTTTAGACCATGACTAGTCCTGCTACCGTCCTGGCATGCATTCATGCAGAAATATGATATAATTGATAGCAACACGGATCTCAGCATAAACATTTATTCGCAGTAAGCCACACACGAAGTCTACGGTACAAAACTCTTGTCTAAAACTGGATTGACTTTGCCGCCAAGCAGGCGTCTTGTGTTTTGACTGAGGAGTGTTGAACTGGCAGCAGGGTGTTGATGGCCACCTCATTCCTTTCTTCCAACGAGTGATTGTTGGTGCTGTAGCACTGCCTCCAATGACTCACTGTGGCTAGAAAATAGAACAAAACATGTCAGAAAGCATTATGTAGCCTGCTAGTTCTAACTAGTTTGTTT
This sequence comes from Ornithodoros turicata, assembly GCF_037126465.1. NCBI lineage: Eukaryota > Metazoa > Arthropoda > Arachnida > Ixodida > Argasidae > Ornithodoros > Ornithodoros turicata. Next base: position 19,324 of record NW_026999328.1, on the reverse strand, counting down.
AGTGGCTATGCACACTCTTTCACGGGATGCTTGTCTGGCCACATAAGAGCAAAAGCTGTATCAACACTGATCTGAGAGACACAAAGAAAAGAAGCTGCACGTACAAAAATCACAGAACTGTTACAGCTACACAACACAAATTACAGCAACAGCTGAAAATCTGTTTGCGCGTCACTACCTGATGTGGACGCTAGAGCCCTGCACCATCCGCGGATGGAAGCAGATATCCGTAAGATACTTGCGGATTCGGATGAGAATTTATCACTTTCTGCGGTGTGCGGATCGGATGGCTCGAGGTCGGATGCAGATATACCGCATGCTATAATTTTTCTACTAGCAATTTATTTGCATTGCGCACCGACAGCGAGCGCATGTCCGGGTTCACCTTTGACCATGCACGGCCAAGACGGGAGAGAAGGCATTTTGGCGTCCACACGAGCACCGGTGAGGAAGCGTTCCAGAAGTCTCTCCATATCGCGTTTGTTGAAAGGTTTACCTTTGCTTGTCGCCATGAGTCCTTCCATGAGAGCATGGAGGCATCCGAAATTATACCAACATTCTTCCGGCTGTGTTTACGCGTCCTTCGAAACTTGCGGATCTAAACGGTTGTGTATGCAATGGTGCGGATCGGATAACGTGTACGCGGATGCTAAAAATCTTATCTGCACAGGGCTCTAGCGGACGCTGCCAGGATCTCAGGGAAATGAGGATGTAACAGCTTTCGCTGTGAAAGTACATCAATGTGACAGGCGTTTTCTCGTGACACACGACCTTACCTGGTCGAGCAGGCGACTGCTAAGCACTCCATGATTGGTGCAGCACTTCCATCACTCCATTACGCTAAAACAACATCTGTGCTGCTCTCATAACTTTGGTGCAAAGCTTCTGTACAGGATAAAAATAAACACTGTGTATATTATAAAAGACAATACAAAGCAAGGGCTGTATCACCACGTCAAATATTATAAGTACGTACAAGTAGTATACAAGTTTATTCACATGACGTCATCCGCAGGAGACCGCCACTGTCGCTAGCAGGCAGATTTGCTGCCATCGGCCCTATTGTAGATTTCAGTCAAGCTGTTACCCATATTATACTCACCGTATATCTGGTGTTTAAAACTTGTTGCTCTGTGATTTGTAGAATGTCTGAGCAATTTCCATATTTTTGGTGTTAATAGTCACCTAAAAAGCATAATGCAGCAAACAAATGCAAGGACTAAACATTGCGGGACCTATAGTATGGCGCTGAGGTGACTTCAGTGAATAAACCTTTTAGGAACTCAAATCTTGCACTACTACCAGATAGCTGTTTGGGTGAAGTAAGACGGAATGACATAGTCACGCTGTTCTCCATACAATACCAAGGATGTCTCAAAACGACAAAGCACAAAAATACTAGTTTTGTACCGTTTGATGAATATTTTGTCTGCTGCCCACACAGGTTGTGCGGTTCCTTAGCAAGCTTCTGGCAGTCGTTTCTTCTACATCGCACTTCCCTGCTGACTTTCACAGCATCTGAAAAAAAGTTCGATTTCGTTAACCACAAGACAACCATGTAAATGGAAAGCAGTTAGAGTCTTCCACCAACTATATTTGCAATACTTTGTTGTCAAAAAATTTAAAGAGGCACCTTCCAGAGTAAGATTAGGGGGCACATCGAACATCAGGAACATTGGAGGACAACACAGTCACACGTCAGTGACAACTGCTTCCCCTCACCTCACAGGGAACTGTTAAGCTTATGTGCAAACAGCTGTTTCGTAGGGTAGGTTACCACTATTTTCATATCCACCGATGCAAGATAGTCCAAGCACCTATAAAAAGAAAAACCCAGTTGCTATGAAACCATGATATGCAAACAAAAGTACTTGCGCAAAATTTTCGGTGTGTAGTTTCACTACCAGCGAAAAATGCAACAACCGAAGTCGGGCTGACATGACAATGAACTAACCAGCATTTATGTTCCGGCATGTCCGCCCTGCAAACCGTAACTGTCGACTTTCGTTTACTCAAGACTTCAACAGTCATCGAAAACTCGTTAATCTCGATGGTTAATTAGTGATACCGTATTTGTTTTAGCACAAAGACGAACCAAGGCACTTAATGAAACGTTGTACTGCCGAACATACAACGTTAATCACTACTTTGAATGCAAGTGCAGTCAGGTCAACCCACACTTCCAATATGCTTCAATCGGTGATACGAAGCCGAAATAAAGGAAACGATATTCCAATATTATGCCACGCATCTCTACTACATGCGATTTGGTGCACAGAAACAGGCACATACTTTAATGAAGAGTGAACTCACCCCTTAAACTTGAAAGCCAGAGAACAAAGAAACGTTGTCCACCACAGTACTCTGGGAGCTCTGCTGCGCTCAACAGCTCTTATCACTGGACAGCACGGCGTACGTTCTCGCTATGCTCAAAAATTGCAAGACAAAACGCGCGGGAGATTAGAACTTCGAAAGATTTTCGTATAACAACCAGTGGAATGCAGCCGCGAAGACCCCAACTGCTACCCGTTGCGCGTCCGGAAAGTTTGAAGTTTCAACCGTTGAAACTGAACTGGTTCGAACTGGTTGGATGGATGGATGATGGATGGTGATTGGGTAGACGGGCAGGCGTCATTGCCATTGCTTTAGCTCGTGCTTATTGAGTACTTATTTTTTGTAATACTTTAATTTCTGTGGCCGTTCATTATAATTGGGTGGTGGAGGTTAAATGTTTAATAACACATATGCCAATCCAGCGGAAGTTACACCAACATCATCATCATTATGCAATCGCCATCGTTGTTGCAGCACAAGACGCTAGATCCTGAGGGGTATCATTGCCGCGTCACTCACTCTTCCAGGTGCTTCCGCGCAAAAATGTAGCTCCTATTTCTCATTGGCTGCTGCGTGGGACGCCTTGCATTCTAGTTGCCTCCGCGGGAAAAATGAAGCCATTATTTCAATTGCATATATTTTTGTTGTACTGTTTATTAATAGGCCTGTTCTTTCACACGAATGTTGCACGGACGACCTTTTTCGCGTTGTTGAAATACTGGGAACTTTTTGCCTGCTTTGTAGTGCGTTGGGTTTGTGTGTTGAAGGTTGAAGTCGTTGAAACCGGTTGAAGTCGTCATGGCTATAGAAGCCCGCTCATATTCGAAACGTTGAAAGTGTATCTGAAGCATGCGAAGCACTTTGTAATTTGCCGCTATGTTTGTCATGGGTCATCATGAGGCACCTCACGCCAGTGATATATGGATTTGATGGAACAAATCGAATTCAAGTCAAGTCTTTATTTTCGAGAAGCAAATGAAGTCATTATGTATCCAGAATTATAGTTTTTTTTTTTCCTGTATTTATTTATTTCTGCTCTTACGCAACAACGCCTTACGACATTACTGTGGCGGGGATACATACAAATAAAAGTAAGCAATAAGTACAGCATACAAAAATAAAAATTAAAAGCACACATTTCTTAGACAACAGGTACTCAGATCCTGAAAAAATAAGCTCTATACATCCGTTGGGCTGAATTTTCCTGCAATGATCGATCTCGATATGTACGATATGGAGGTTCCTTTGTCATATACTAATTTTATCATGAATAATATTATCTGAAAATTGCAAACGTAACTGTTGTCTCCTTGTCGACAAACTATCCAATCTTGACTTTATCTCGCTTATACTAACATCCATGCAACTCATCTGGCCGCAATATTCTGAACCCTCTCCTGAAATAAAAACATTTCGTGCGGATCCCTAACTGTACATGCACAATCCAACGTAGGGCGAACCATAGTAATGTATGCATCCATTTTAACTCGAGTACTAGCCCGTTTAATATTATGGAAAACAAAGTGAAGCATCTTTCTTGCTTATTTGCCTTTTTTCCATGCCAAATCAAATCCCATTTTAAATCCGGGTTTGTCAAATCCTCTGCAGAATCCAGAAATTTTGAGAATTTGGTAGAAAACAAGGCCAGGTGGTCAACTTAAGAGCGTCGTGCTGCTATTCACTGAAAGTATATCGTGTCAGGTTAGCCGGAGACGAATAATAAAACACACGAAGTTTCAAATTTACAAATGCATCCAAAGTAAGGCAGACAGGGTAGTTGGTACGGTGTAAAAACAGCACAAAGAAAGAGAGATATATACACCACGACGCCGAACGTCCAACCGATTTAATAAAAGGAAAAATATACATGTACAACAATTATTCCTTATGTAATGTCTTCCCGCAATTACAGTTTTCTGGCATCTTCCACCAAACTGTACACTTTCCTAGCTCTTTTTTGTTTTTCGCTTTTTCTTTTTTTTTTCTAATGTACAGGCACGCAACGCTTCGGAACCGGTTCTGCAGTAAAAAGTTAAAGGTATCAAGAATATATATGAGGAATACTTCGGATTTCGAAGAATACAAGTTGACACGCGTGTGGAAACAGTCCGGGTGCAATATGTCACGAGGAGCGTTTACAATTTCGCTGCAATACCACACTACTATATTGAAAACAATGATCATCTATGAACAAATTAATATAGTGCAAGAGAAGTGATGTACTCTATAACATTTTTTTTTAGTTCGTATTTGAGTCTTGTATCGTCCTCGTCCTCTTCTGTGTTCTTCAAACGCAAGGAAATGTTACATCTTTCAATAGCCTTGTGTCCAGCTAGACAAAAAGTCCCAGTGAAAATTGCCTAAAATCTGCCGGAGATCGGTATTTGGTTGGCACAAGTCGCTGCAACTTGGGCTGACGTCGTCATATTGTCACCTGCGAAGGCAGTTCGTAAACTGTGTTGGGCTCAAAGCAGTGGCCTAGCCCAAAAATATTTATGGAGGAGTTCTATGGGGACTTTATATGGGTGAGGAGGATTTCATTATCATCTCCCTCTTCCAAATGCACTAACCAAAGTTACAATTTTTTTCTTGGGGGGGGGGGGGTTAAACCCCCAAACCCCGGCATATAAATGCGGGCCAATATTGGCCCAGCGTTGAGAGGAAACTCCAAAACAGCAGCTGCTGCTCGAAACAACAAAGCAACGATATAGTCTATGTAGTTCAATTCGATGTATACAAGTCCATTTCTACATTTTTTCTTCAGCTTGCAAAATTATTTTCAGACAAGGTGAAAACCAGCTTCATACATTGAGCTATAGTGACACGGAGAGCATTACTTAAACGAGTAGGAATTTCCATTTCCTACTCGTTTGTAATGTGTATAACCTTTGACAATAACAGCTGTCGAGCAGGTTGGTACGTATACATATCTATTCCAATAGCGGCAAAACGATGGTAAGACAGGCCACACACGACCAGCAGCAGCACTTTCAACCTTTGGATTTTATTTTTGCAATATACACACTGCCAGATACAGTTGTAAGGCACACTGGTGTTATAGAATAGAATATCGCGTAGAGGGGTGCAGAAGATGCATGGGGTACCTCATAACCATGGTTGGTTGAGAATCTTATTATATTTGGACCATACTTGGCCCATCATTGCTGGTGCCTCATGGGACGCTATCTAGCCAACTAATGCCCGACTAGAAACCAAGCTTGGTTCTACATACAATGGCCCCAACGGCAATGCATGTTGGTCCCCGTGTTTGTTAGGACGGTCTGTCACATACTGGCCCAAAGTTGGCGGTATTCAGTTGGCCCGAGTAAGGCCGATGTCAATGAAAGCTTGGCCGAACCCTCTTCTTCCCAAGCTCGGCCCAACTAGGCCGAACAATGTTTAGGTATAGGAATGTCGTTTTTCTCCATGGGAAGCACATTGCTCTGCTTACTGTTAACAGATTCTTCGTCCTGCTCTGGTTCATAAATTTGGTGCCCCGTGTGTTTCTTTTCTTTCATTTTTGTTTTCTTTTAAATACAGACAGGCAAGCTTTGTGCTGATGGCATGTATATAGTTTCCCTTCAGTTGACAATTGAACCCCTGCATGCAAGAAGGGGATAAGTCGAAAAATCCCAAACCGAGAAAACTTCAAGTGAGTATTTGGTAAAGTGATTGCAGCCAGGTTACCTCGACTAATGCAATGGAAAATGTGTAACATATATGTTTGTGTTTTTTGGGGGTCTGTGACTTAGCAGAAATTGTCCGTGAGCATGATATATCATTTTTCAATGTAACACCGCATGCACACAGGGTTATCGCGCAAATACAAGCAGCTTTCACAAGTCGTACTTGGATTGCTGAAGAACCAGGTAGGGTGAAGCAGGGGCGGATTTAGGGGGGGGGGGGGTCCGGATGTCCAGACCCCCCTCAATTCCAGACTTGGACATGGGGTTCAATGGACCAATCCCAGCATGCACCTGGCACTTGTCCATAGCGGACCCCCCCACCCCCGGGAAAATTCTTGATCCGCCCTTGGGGTGAAGCCACCTGTGCGTTGCAGAGCAGCATGTGTCGAGCGTATCGCGCTGCTAAACGAGCACAATCTTGAAAATAATATCGTAGGTGACCAGCATAATATAACTTATTAGCTTAGTGCTCACGTTTTTTTTTCTTTCTTTTTTTTCGATTACAACGCTCAGTATCACTGCCGACACAGTCGTGTTAGTTAGGAAGAACGTGTTTTTCGAGTGGAAGCCGCAGTTCAATTTAAGCTATCATTTGTATGCGTGTGCAGAAAAGGGGCAAGATCTGACTGCCCATCCCACTGACACACATACATTTCTCGTTTCTTACCCTCCTGTAACAGGTCAACAAATTGAAATACGGTCCTAAATTTTCTATGACAGGTACATGCTGGTATGTGGATGTCATTGCAGCAAAAATACACGAAAGGGGATTGCATTAAATGCATGGATTGCTTACTGCATACAGAGGTTCAATTACTTTATATATGGTTATCTCTAAATTAAAAACCGGAGACTGGGGGACAAAAAACGACAAACACAGAAAGCTTGTCTGTGTTATGGATCTACACCACCAGCTCGCTTGCTACCTCTATCCTCTCGGTACTGTGTATATATTTTTGTCATTTTCTTTGGGGACTGTGTTGCACGATTTGCCCTAAACATACCCGATCATCCTGATCATTTTGTGACCTTAGTATCAATAAAGAAGTATTCTTGATCGAAGACAATTTGTCGCCTTCTCTTATGTTTTTGTCATTTTTATCTGCCTCTCTTCCTTTCTACTTAATCTGCATATCAACATACTTTGGTTATGAACACTTCACTTTTTGTAACCAGTTCGAAGGAGAAGTGGTCACGAGATAAGGGTATTTCGAGGCTGTCGGGATCCGGGGCTCAAGAGCAGTGGCAATCATATAAGGCCGAAAATCATGAGACCGAACTATCAGAAAGCTGGAAAGTCGGAAGACAGAACTATCGAAAAACCGAACAAAGAGGAGCCCTAAGATATGAAAAGCCTTAAAATTACAATTACTACATAAAGTATACTTTCACTAAGTCGATGTTATATGTGAATTGCTGTAGCAAATGAATCATAAAAAAAAAAAAAAAAACACAGAAATTACGGGACTCGCGGTGCTGGATATACGTATATAAACTCAATAAACTGCAAACTAAATTTTGAACATCTCTCAAAGAAATTCTAGAAAAATCTTGGGGGCGACACATGATTCACATTTACCACTTGCACTTGTGTCTGTTTTCCCACGGTGGTGGTTCCTCGGAAAAAACCGGGGGGGGGGGGGGGTAGCAGAATTCGCTTGCGCGAATTCAGTCTCCTCTTGTTGTTTTACCAACCACCGACCAATCAACCTGCTTTGTACATGGTGCTTCTGCGCAGATATAGGACAGCGTTACGTTTCTGATCCTTGTTGTTTAGTTTCGAAAGCGATTGCCCTATCTACAGGGATCTCAAACGCGCGGCCTCTTGGCCGCCAAAGAGAACGAAGCTACCCTCTCGAAAAATTTAAAGACGAATTAGGAGAACAGATTTTCAGGCATTGTTTTCAGCCTGGCCCGCCGTACTGCTGCTGCGCTGTCCATGTTAGGTAGAATACACTGCATGCGAGCAGTTTTCGAGCAGTTCGAGCATGCTCTCGAACCTCACAAAATTACGGAGACGGCAACCTGGTATTCGCGTGCGGTATGGTACACTAGCACACCGTAGCTAATGTGAGGATTGAGTCGATCTGCTGTCCATCCTAATTATTATACTAAATCAAATAGTGACATTAAAAGCCGGCTTTTGAAAGAACTCAGCCAAAACGAAAAGCAAACTGTCAGTTCGAAAGTGAGGTAGTCGAAGTGGCTTAAATAAGTGGTTCTTCCAGTTGTACTACTGAGGATTCTATTTTTCTGATGGATAAGGAACTTGAATTTTTATTCAAATCATAGGAACTTTTTTCACTTGTGTCACCCCTTATCACTACGGTGGTTTTGTTAGCACATGCCTAAAAATGTCATTTTGAGGGTCTTGTCTGACATACTTGTACAGACTTCTTCACTCCGGAGCTATGGCAGACAAGGACAGCAGGAAAAGATCACCACTAGGTGTAAAGTTCCTTTTTAATCGGGTCGTCTCAAAACCCCCAATCCCAACGTTCAACCTTCCTTTTCTGTTTTTCCAGAAATAAACCAGTTGATTGTGGAGTGGTGTGCTGTCCTTGTCTGCCGTAGCTCCATAGTCTAAGATGTCATACCAACTAGCCCACTCTACATTGTTAATCAGTTTTATACTTGTAAAGTGCTGGACAAAAGTTTATGGAACATACTCTGGCGCACTCCTCCCTCCGAGTGACAAGCTGGCAGCGAATGGTACCGTACGGACTTGCATACAGGTGACTTGGCTACCTATACGCACATGTCTAAGTCTGTACGGTCCCATTCAGTGCCACTCAAAGGAAGGAATGCACCGGAACGTGTTCTCTAACATTTGTCTAGCACTGTATTCGTTGTTTTGACATGGTGGGATACCAATGCACCTGCGCACATGACTGCGTCGGGTTTCCTATCATTATAGTTTAGTTGTAAGCAGCTCTGTCTCTCCGTTGTCCCGTCTGTATGCTCTTATTCCCTTTTGCAGTTATGTACCAACTGGCCCAATTTTCTGCACTTCTCATTAAACACAACATAGCAAACCCGAAGCCATAACCCACTGTGAATATGCCAGCTAGCTCTTTCTCTTTGATTTTCCATACTTATTTTTCCAACTGTGAGCTAAGGCAGCAATACAGTAAGTAAATAGATAATTTGGAGTGCTCCTGAACATTCTCCTAAACCTTTGTGAAGGTCGAATAGTTTTTCATACTTTCAGCACTCTATTTGAAAGGCCACCCATTTATTGGCGTTAGCCTAGTAAGCCCGTTAATTTTTTGTGTTATCCACTATCCGACTCCACAATAACTATGTCGGTCCTGTTTTTGTGTACAATGTTATGTATGATATACCAAAGTTTTATGGTAACTACAGTCGTTTCTTTTCCTTGTGGCCCTCCATGATGTGGTCTAAAGTCAATGTGCCCTGTGGCTCCAATGGCGTTCTTCGGACCCAAATATACTGTCTCGTAAAGTTTTGTCCTCAGTGCCAGGGGGGTTCAATGACATAGACTGGCATACAATTATGTCAAGTATACCCGAAGACCTTTTTTCAAATTCTCGTATTATTGGACTACACAAAAAGAACTACCTTTATAGTACAGAGAGAAAGGGGAAAAATGGAGGCATGCAGTACATTCTCCACGTCACTTTTGTCGAAAGACGGTGATAGCTTTTGCAAAAGACATAGAACAGACATAGTACAGGTCTCTCGCAACAGCCTTGACATTTTCTGCTTCATATTTTCTGTGCGAATGAATAATAGGAGTTATAGTCGGTTCCACATAATGTTCACCTTAGCAATATGTTCTGTGATGCATACTTTGACCATCCAAAAGGTGGCAGAACATGACTCCTTCAACTCTAAATATTACTGTCATCAAAAATATAGTGCTTAACGAAATGTATAGAATTTGCAACTGCAATGATTGCTTTCTATCAGCACTGTTGTAGCAATCGTGCTTGAGTTATGGTTAGTTCAGTGATCTTCTATCACCATCAGGGTTTGTTCTATCAGCAGAACGCTAGCCATTGTGGCAGACATATGGTGGCCCTGATAAGGGGCGTTTGTTTACTTCGTCCAGGTCTGCTGTTTCTTCTCCCGTGCACCATGAAGCTACTGAAGAATTCCTTAACATGTCCACGGTCCATCTTCTAGTGTCCATTGTTCCCTACGGGAGCACGCTGTTGGCATAAGACAATCCGTGGGGTAGGGCATCGTCACGCAGCTGGTGCCTGTGAGATGCCCTGGACAGCATTCAGGCATGAATGCAAAAGGCCAATGCAATAATCCCGTGGGAGTGGTACACTTGATTACAGTATGCCACCACAGGCCTTCTGCAGGGTCAGCTCTGTTTGAAGACCTTGAACTGAAAGTAAAACATAATTGTCAGCAGTGTGAAATTACTGAGAATTATAAGTAAACAATGTCAGTTACAAATCTGTCAGCTCAGCACGAGAACAATTGTGTGCCTGCTTTGGTTGACCTAGTGAGGACTAGCATAAGCAGGGGTATGCAATTTCTCCAATAGAATCCCAATACTTCTCTCCCTATCCCATACCCAATTCATGTATGGCATCTGACAGTCCTGGCCTTTCTGGTCAGCTACAGGGGTTCCACCTGGAAACAACAGGGTGAAATGTATTTAGGCAACAAAAAGCTTCAAGTTTGCAGCTTTTAACATGCTGGATAGCATTTTACTCTCCGTAATCATCATTTGCAAGCCTTAAATTTTGGCAGTGTCATTTATAAAATCCTCTACAACTTTTGAAACGAAAACCATCGGATCACTCACTGTGGCATTTCTAAGCTATCAAAGGCCATATGAGGACAAGAAAACGTTGTTTGGTTGTTCAAATCAGGTCGGAGCTTAAAACCTGAGCGGTATCACTCGACACCGCTGCTTGATTGCGGATTTCTCAGCCTTAAATTCTGACTGTATCACATGCTACATCACTCACTGTGGCTTTTATAAGCTATCGAAGGCTATATGAGGACAGGAAAGCTGTGTTCTGTTGTTGATACTGTATCAGAGCTTAAAACCTGAGGGGTATCATTCGTAACTGCTGCTTGACCGCAGGGTTTCGAGGCCCAAAATTCTAACTGTATCACACGCTGAATCATTCACCGAGGCTTGTATAAGCTATCGAAAGCTGCACGAGAACAGGAAAACGTCGTTCGGTTGTTGTAATTTGGTCGGCGCTTAAAACCTGAGGGCTATCATTCGTAACTGCTGCTTCACTGCAGGGTTTTGAGCGCTAAATTCTAAGTGTATCACACGTTAAATCACTCACTGAGGCTTTTATAAGCTATCGAAAGATGCACGAGAACTGGAAAACGTCGTTCGGTTGTTGCAACTTGATCGGAGCTTAAAACCTGAGGGGTATCATTCGTAACTGCTGCTTCACTGCAGGGTTTTAAGCGCTAAATTCTAAGTGTATTACACGTTAAATCACTCACTGAGGCTTTTATAAGCTATCGAAAGCTGCACGAGAACTGGAAAACGTCGTTCGGTTGTTGCAACTTGATCGGAGCTTAAAACCTGAGGGTATCATTCGTAACTGCTGCTTCACTGAAGGGTTTTGAGCGCTAAATTCTAAGTGTATCACACGTTAAATCACTCACTGAGGCTTTTATAAGCTATCGAAAGATGCACGAGAACTGGAAAACGTCGTTCGGTTGTTGCAACTTGATCGGAGCTTAAAACCTGAGGGGTATCATTCGTAACTGCTGCTTCACTGCAGGGTTTTAAGCGCTAAATTCTAAGTGTATTACACGTTAAATCACTCACTGAGGCTTTTATAAGCTATCGAAAGCTGCACGAGAACTGGAAAACGTCGTTCGGTTGTTGCAACTTGATCGGAGCTTAAAACCTGAGGGTATCATTCGTAACTGCTGCTTCACTGAAGGGTTTTGAGCGCTAAATTCTAAGTGTATTACACGTTAAATCATTCACTGAGGCTTTTATAAGCTATCGAAAGTTGGACGAGAACTGGAAAATGTCGTTCGGTTGTTGCAACTTGATCGGAGCTTAAAACCTGAGGGGTATCACACGTTAAATCACTCACTGAGGCTTTTATAAGCTATCGAAAGCTGCACGAGAACTGGAAAACGTCGTTCGGTTGTTGCAACTTGATCGGAGCTTAAAACCTGAGGGTATCATTCGTAACTGCTGCTTCACTGAAGGGTTTTGAGCGCTAAATTCTAAGTGTATTACACGTTAAATCATTCACTGAGGCTTTTATAAGCTATCGAAAGTTGGACGAGAACTGGAAAATGTCGTTCGGTTGTTGCAACTTGATCGGAGCTTAAAACCTGAGGGGTATCACACGTTAAATCACTCACTGAGGCTTTTATAAGCTATCGAAAGCTGCACGAGAACTGGAAAACGTCGTTCGGTTGTTGCAACTTGATCGGAGCTTAAAACCTGAGGGTATCATTCGTAACTGCTGCTTCACTGAAGGGTTTTGAGCGCTAAATTCTAAGTGTATTACACGTTAAATCATTCACTGAGGCTTTTATAAGCTATCGAAAGTTGGACGAGAACTGGAAAATGTCGTTCGGTTGTTGCAACTTGATCGGAGCTTAAAACCTGAGGGGTATCACACGTTAAATCACTCACTGAGGCTTTTATAAGCTATCGAAAGCTGCACGAGAACTGGAAAACGTCGTTCGGTTGTTGCAACTTGATCGGAGCTTAAAACCTGAGGGTATCATTCGTAACTGCTGCTTCACTGAAGGGTTTTGAGCGCTAAATTCTAAGTGTATTACACGTTAAATCATTCACTGAGGCTTTTATAAGCTATCGAAAGTTGGACGAGAACTGGAAAATGTCGTTCGGTTGTTGCAACTTGATCGGAGCTTAAAACCTGAGGGGTATCACACGTTAAATCACTCACTGAGGCTTTTATAAGCTATCGAAAGCTGCACGAGAACTGGAAAACGTCGTTCGGTTGTTGCAACTTGATCGGAGCTTAAAACCTGAGGGTATCATTCGTAACTGCTGCTTCACTGAAGGGTTTTGAGCGCTAAATTCTAAGTGTATTACACGTTAAATCATTCACTGAGGCTTTTATAAGCTATCGAAAGTTGGACGAGAACTGGAAAATGTCGTTCGGTTGTTGCAACTTGATCGGAGCTTAAAACCTGAGGGGTATCACACGTTAAATCACTCACTGAGGCTTTTATAAGCTATCGAAAGCTGCACGAGAACTGGAAAACGTCGTTCGGTTGTTGCAACTTGATCGGAGCTTAAAACCTGAGGGTATCATTCGTAACTGCTGCTTCACTGAAGGGTTTTGAGCGCTAAATTCTAAGTGTATTACACGTTAAATCATTCACTGAGGCTTTTATAAGCTATCGAAAGTTGGACGAGAACTGGAAAATGTCGTTCGGTTGTTGCAACTTGATCGGAGCTTAAAACCTGAGGGGTATCACACGTTAAATCACTCACTGAGGCTTTTATAAGCTATCGAAAGCTGCACGAGAACTGGAAAACGTCGTTCGGTTGTTGCAACTTGATCGGAGCTTAAAACCTGAGGGTATCATTCGTAACTGCTGCTTCACTGAAGGGTTTTGAGCGCTAAATTCTAAGTGTATTACACGTTAAATCATTCACTGAGGCTTTTATAAGCTATCGAAAGCTGGACGAGAACTGGAAAATGTCGTTCGGTTGTTGCAACTTGATCGGAGCTTAAAACCTGAGGGGTATCATTCGTAACTGCTGCTTGACTACAGGGTTTTGAGCGCTAAATTCTAACTGTATCACACGTTAAATCACTCACTGAGGCTTGTATAAGCTATAGAAACTTGCACGGGAACAGGAAAACGTCGTTCGGCTGTTGTAATTTGGTCGGCGCTTAAAACCTGAGGGGTATCATTCGTAACTGCTGCTTCACTGCAAGCGTTTGAGCCCTAAATTCTAACTGTATCACACGTTAAATCACTCACTGAGGCTATTTATAAGCTATCGAAGACTATATGAGAACAGATATACGTTTTTTGATTGTCCAAATTTGATCGGAGTATCATTCGGCACTGTTGCCTGTAAATCTTCCGAAATTGAACTGATTTAACGGATTTCACTACAGCTGAAACACGGCGCGAATGTTTCACTAAAAATTCGGGAGTACAAACATCAAGGAACTAAAATTACTTACCTCCATGTGGTAATTAGCATGAAACAAGAAGCACAACACACACACGTCAACCCACGACAGCGCGAAACCGACGACTGAGAACAATCGATGTCTTCATGCGCTGACCAGGGCACTACATTCATAGCCACCGCCGCCGAGGCGTACGAACACAACGAATGATACCCCTCAGGATCTAGCGCCTCCCTGTTGCAGCGACGAGTGTCGTATTTTGTGATGTATGTGTTGAAAATCGCTGTTCTTTTTGCAAACATTTTATCAGTGCCTTTGCTACTGAGCTACAGGTGTGCCTAATATGTAGCGCATTGCTTGTTCAGTGGTTTCAAAGAGATACCATGGGCAGTTTCAAGATTTTTTGAAGGGTTCTGAAATCCCTGAGTCACGTCAGATTCCATTTTACTGCTGCAGCTGTGTAGCTTGTGGGAAAATGTTGTGTGCAGTAAACAAACATCAGCTATCTGCTGCCCACAGTACGTGCAAAGTGCTTCTGTGTTTGTGGAGCTATGGTTTATAGTGCTGCGCTGCACGATTCGTCGGCGTCGTCGACTTTTTTATTGACGTTTCAGTGATTCAATAATTTAGTTGCTGATTTCTTTAAGTTGGTGTAGCAGTTGGTGCTAAGGCGTTGGTGCAGGGGAGTTACGTCTTACAAAATTTACATTTACCAGCAACGGTAACGCCATCAGGAACGCTAGTTCAAAAAACATTGCCCCGAACAAATGCGGGCTTCCGTTAAGAAAAAAAGATATATATTCAGTAAAATAAAATATTACTTCACAGCACTTAGATTCTGGTAATGTCTTCTAGTTGTGGATGCTGTCAGTGTATATGCATGTCAGTGAGCCAAAAACACAAATATTTAAATTATCTACGTACCTCAGTCAGACTGCCTTCATTTGACTGATCTTTTGTTACAATATATGGGCATACAACTCACATAACATGAAAGACTACATACTATCCATTTGGTCATAATATAATTGGACAAAGTTAATGTGGTCCATTCCTTGCATAGTTTCTGAAGGTTGTTGCAGAGTCCAGTTTTATTACCTCAGTATGATCATTTGCAAACAGATTGTACTTGCTGCTCCACACACGTGTGATGGAAAGTAAGAGAATAAGGAATTTCCTTCATGTATGAGGATCATCCAACAAAAGTTCCTCTGCTGTGATCAAAATAATAAACCTATAGCACAACATTGAAAAAATTTATGTACAGATTAGAGCTCAACGTTACTCCCTAACACAGTCACCTTATTTAGCTGAACATTTTTGATACTGTGATACCAAGTATTCAATACGTTGTCTGTGCCATGCTATGCCCTGTTTACAAAGTGAGGCATTCACTTTGCATTTCACCTGATCAATTTGTGTTTCATGATCACTTGCGAATTGGTGACTGCCGAGGGGTGCTTTGAGAGGAAGATGGAACAGCAGATTGGGTAAATTTTCATTGAAGTAGGAATCATCACCTTGAGCACGAGGAGAACGAAGTATACAGGAAGCCCACGAAAAGGAAACTCACGTTTGTGTGTCTCCTGTATACTTCATTCTCCTCATGCTCAAGGTGATGCTTCCTATTTCAACGTTGTACCAGCTCGCTTGTGTACTTTTTCTCTCTTTGGCAAATTTCCAGATGAATTTCTGGAACAAATCCCGAGTCTTTCAAGACAGGTGCAGACAGCGTTGACATGGTTGTACTACACCCTTCCAAGTCCTGTGCGTTTTGGTTTCATCGTAGTTTGACGCTTTCCCAGGATCTCGCAGTACATCTGCATTTACTGTCATTGTGCATGTGAGATAATCTACAAGTTGCACACAATGATAGTCCTAAAACATTGTCGGCATAGCCTTTCCAGACGAAAATGCGAGTTTGACCTCCTTCAGAATGCTTTCACCGGGCACCCACCATGACTTCCTATGGTATTTTGTCTCAGCACTTGCATAATGCATCCAGGTTTCATTAATAAAAATTGTCATTGCATCCAGGTTTCATTAAGTAAAATTGTCTTGATACCATTGAAGGAAAATGCAAGCTGCATTCATTCGTTGCTGTTTACAAACGTTACCGAGCAAATGTGGCCCCCATCTCGCATAGCTTTCGTTGACCATGCTGAAGGAAATTTGTTCTCATTAGTATCAGAGTGCAGTACCAGTGACCCGCCAGTCTCCGTTAACAATTCTCGGAATTTCAGAAAAGAAACGTCGTTTCGTGGTGTTATAGCTGATCTCCCACTGTACTGTTCATTGTGCAGATTTTCACGACCCTGTATAGAGGACACACCATTTCAATGCCTGTAAAGTGTTTTGTATAAACAGGTGTTAACTGTCAGTGGATATTCTCTAAAGTACTCTTTCACTCTTTTATTCTTTAACGAAAAATAGGATAACTCTTCCGTACTAGGATAGTCAGACGTACTCGGAAATATTACATCCATGCTTGAATGCCTGACACATTAGGTGAACGGCACTTCATTAACCAACATCTGCAGTGCCGGGATGTCACACCCAACTACTACACCATTCAGTTTGTCCTAGTGGTGTTTTCTTTGAATAACAAATATCGGGAAACTTATTTTTGGATGGCCCTCCTAATTCCAGTTCTCTTTCTGCATTTGGCTACATTTTTTAGATTTCTTGTGACGACTCTTGTGGACAAATAGCAGCATGGAAGACTTAATAACAATTGGGGTTTACATTGCGAGACAACTGAGATCATGAGCGGCACCACAGCAGTCGGTCTGTGGATTGCCCACCTGAGTGTCCTTAAATGTGCAATGAAAGCTCACCACACAACACACCGTATTTAATGTCCCTTGTGGAAGATGGCATGTCTAAGCAACCTGTATCCTGGCACTAAGTTGCTGCTGTTTTTGGCCGGGTTCGAACCAGCGATCTCGGGATCAGAAGGCGAACAGACTCACTCACCAGGGCCGGTTCACGGACAACTTGAACACCACAATTATGTTAACTCTGCCATCAAGTAATTCAGTTTCCTGCATATGTTTTGTAACAATTGAACTTCAGTTTTGTAAGCCTGAAAGCTAAGCTTAGAACCACCTCTTATAATATAGTGACTGTATTTGATGTGTGAATGTGTTCACACCTCTTAAAAAGCTAATAAAACAAAAATCTTGATGATTTCTAATATGTGGTACGTACAAGGCCAGCTACAAGACGTCTACAATTAGACGTCAATTACTAAATGTCTACAAGATGTCTAGTAAATCACTAATTTTAGACGTCTAAATAATGGTAAGACTTTTAGACGTCTAGTCAACGTCTAGTTTGGGCACTATCCCTAAAGTCTAGGGCTAGAACAGGTCTGGACGTCTAGTTGACTACCATGTGTTCCCTGGGAAAAGAATAGTGAATTCACGACTTTAATGTTAAAATCTTTAACGGAATTTTCTATTTTGACGTCCACGATTTATTGAATGTAAATGCGTAACTAACGCTGTTGATGTTGTGACTGTATTGTTGAAATACGATCGTGCTCCAGTGTCGGGCTCGTAGCCTAGTCACACTGTCGTTGCCGTCGTTTATGCATTTACCCACGGCATCTCTTGCGAAGACTTCCGTTCGATGTGCACCTGCGAAAGTACTTCGTCAAGTAAAAAGAATAGAAAAGGAAAAGAATAGTGAATTCACGACTTTAATGTTAAAATCTTTAACGGAATTTTCTATTTTGACGTCCACGATTTATTGAATGTAAATGCGTAACTAACGCTGTTGATGTTGTGACTGTATTGTTCAAATACGATCGTGCTCCAGTGTCGGGCTCGTAGCCTAGTCACACTGTCGTTGCCGTCGTTTATGCATTTACCCACGGCATCTCTTGCGAAGACTTCCGTTCGATGTGCACCTGCGAAAGTACTTCGTCAAGTAAAAAGAATAGAAAAGGAAAAGAATAGTGAATTCACGACTTTAATGTTAAAATCTTTAACGGAATTTTCTATTTTGACGTCCACGATTTATTGAATGTAAATGCGTAACTAACGCTGTTGATGTTGTGACTGTATTGTTGAAATACGATCGTGCTCCAGTGTCGGGCTCGTAGCCTAGTCACACTGTCGTTGCCGTCGTTTATGCATTTACCCACGGCATCTCTTGCGAAGACTTCCGTTCGATGTGCACCTGCGAAAGTACTTCGTCAAGTAAAAAGAATAGAAAAGGAAAAGAATAGTGAATTCACGACTTTAATGTTAAAATCTTTAACGGAATTTTCTATTTTGACGTCCACGATTTATTGAATGTAAATGCGTAACTAACGCTGTTGATGTTGTGACTGTATTGTTCAAATACGATCGTGCTCCAGTGTCGGGCTCGTAGCCTAGTCACACTGTCGTTGCCGTCGTTTATGCATTTACCCACGGCATCTCTTGCGAAGACTTCCGTTCGATGTGCACCTGCGAAAGTACTTCGTCAAGTAAAAAGAATAGAAAAGGAAAAGAATAGTGAATTCACGACTTTAATGTTAAAATCTTTAACGGAATTTTCTATTTTGACGTCCACGATTTATTGAATGTAAATGCGTAACTAACGCTGTTGATGTTGTGACTGTATTGTTCAAATACGATCGTGCTCCAGTGTCGGGCTCGTAGCCTAGTCACACTGTCGTTGCCGTCGTTTATGCATTTACCCACGGCATCTCTTGCGAAGACTTCCGTTCGATGTGCACCTGCGAAAGAACTTCGTCAAGTAAAAAGAATAGAAAAGGAAAAGAATAGTGAATTCACGACTTTAATGTTAAAATCTTTAACGGAATTTTCTATTTTGACGTCCACGATTTATTGAATGTAAATGCGTAACTAACGCTGTTGATGTTGTCACTGTATTGTTGAAAAGCGAACGGGCTCCACTGGCGGGCTCGTAGGCTCCTCACACTGTCGTTGTCGTCGTTTATGCATTCATCCACGTCATCTCTTGCGAAGATTTCTGTTCGATGTGCGCCTGCGAGCGTACTTCGTCACGTAAAAGGACTAGTGAATTCACGACTTTAATGTTAAAATCTTTAACGGAATTTTCTATTTCGACGTCCACGATTTATTGAATGTAAACACAGACATGATCGTACATGAAGTGCATGTCTGTGTTGTTGTTTATTTTGTCACCCAGTCTCATCTTTCGAAGTTACTCAAGCTAATTTACGTTTAA